>NW_025999991.1:5288621-5477467 GCF_001458135.2 Marmota marmota marmota
TATTCATTCATATGGAAGCTTTTGGCTTGAAATACATCATCTCATTTGTAAGTTGAAATATAGTGCCATCTTCCCCCTTAATAATAGTGTCATAATAGAATGTCATTTCATAGACACTGGTTATGGCTCAGAAAATGTAGACTTAAATTTTCTTGGAAAGGGAAGTTTATTATGATACTTTTTTTCCATCTTGATGTAACTTCCTGTTAATTTCTAATTCTTTATAACAAATTTCATTCTTCCTGATGTTTCCTTTACTGTTGAATTTGTTTTCTGGATTAACTCATCTTATTTGTTGCTGCTATGTTACTGAGCAGGTAGGATATTTTGAGAACCTGAAGCTGCTTCACCCACTACATCCATGGTACATCCCTACCAACCTTACCCCCACTCTCCCCCGCTGGGTCTGGTGTGAGTTTCACATTTACATTTGCAGTCTGTGCCTGGCCCCCTTTACACTAGAGGCTTGGGGGAGAGCAAGCCCACATTTCACCTAGATACTCAGGTGTGGTAAGTTACGTGTCTGCACCCTTCTACATCTCACCCATAAACTCTCATAGGCTCCCTATGGAGCCAAATTTCTAATACCTGAAACACTGCAGGATATGATTTTGAAGGCTTGATTTGGATATTTAATTTTATATTTTGTGTAGTATTAATAGTCATACTACTTAAAGACCTTAAGCACAATAATATTCAGGGAGTATCTACTTGACATACTTAGATTGGTATTGTTATGGCGAGATTGCAATAAGTCACAGAGTTAATCTTAAAGCAGGAAACCGAACCTTGATTCAGCAGTTGGCAGTCCAGATCCACCAGTTGGCGGGCCAAGGTGGGGCAGACTGCAAGTCTACATCCTTTGACCCCCTCCAGGGTTTGAGTCCACCTTTTATAGTCCAAAACCATATTGGTCATACATGGCTATTGCTATGATTCCAAACATAAAAAATCATGAGATGATAAGCAGAAGAGGAAGTGGGTCAAAACAACCCTAGTTGAGTACAAGTTAAAGAATGGTTACTAATGTCGAGACAATTGTTCTCTGACAAGGCACACTGTCCAAGAAAAATGGGATCCAAAGAGACAACAATTTTACATTGTATAAGAATTGCCATTTTGTGTTGCCCAACATGCTATGCTAAGCAACTATTGATGGGTACAGAGGCAGGGCTTTACTGTGGGAGATGCATTTCTTACATGATGTGGAGTCTCAAGGAAAAATGGAGTCTGTTTGGTCATTGTCCATATAGCCTGGCCCATAAGAGTATCCTAGAAAAAACTGAGAAGGTTTACTCTTGGGTTGAGATTACTGCATTAGTTTTGAAGTTTAGAGGAAAAATGTCAGTCATTCAAACACCAATAATTTCTTATCCAAAGACATTGTAATTGTTTCAGGTTTAGAGAGAGAGAGAGAGAGAGAAGCAAAAAATAAGAAAAAAATACACATAAAACTAAAAAAAAAAACTAAAACCAAAAGTAAAACATAAATCATTTGGCTTACTTGACTGTTGATGTTAGACTTTATTGTGTTGTGGTTTCAGGCACTCTCACTTTCTACTGATCCCAGCATACATGAGTTACCCAGCTAGAAGCAAGAAAGTGTAATCTATCACATGCTCACCCAAAAAAGGGAAGCAAAACCATGAAAATGTTTTCAAAAACTTGGGTTTAAGCAATTTGTCAGTATTGCTTTGGTCAAAAACAGAATCTCGAGGTCAGAACATAGTGAACCACAAAGTTATGGGGGTAGCCATGGAAGAAGCAAATCATGAAGGACTGGGCACACACTGAAGGGTCCTCCAACAGGAATCTCTGGGGCTCTTGAGCTGCTCCTTTCAGTGAGCTTGTCTTCAGCCTATATTTGATAATCACAATGAAGGTGCTATCACTGATCTTATTACGAGTAAAGATAATCTGTCCATAGTCTCTTCATGCACTCCAGTTCTCCTGGGCCAGTACCCAAATTCCAATTTCCTTCTTCCTTTACCCCACTGATATACTCAGTCCTGACAGTCTGATGTGTGAATAACACCTCAGAGTTGGTGTGCTCACCTCTTCCTATTCTGCCTACCATCTCTGAACAGGTGTTGTGATCTCTCTCGTGTATGCACATGATGCTTGCCACCCTTCTTTCTCCTATTTGAGTTTGACAAAACCATCATGCTGGTTAAATTTATCTGTATGTCGGATATGCTAAGAACCAAGCAACTGAATGTGGCTGAAAAAAATATACCAGTACAATATTTTACTTGAAATTTAAATGCACAAAACCCAGGAGGATCCCCTCTTACTGCCTGACAAGGATGCTGCATTTCCTTATTCCATTCACAGTTGCATTGTTCTGGAATCCAAGGTGTGGATATGTATGTGCTTAATGCTATGCTGTCCTTAATGTCCTTGATGCCATTCTGTCAATCCCTCCTATAATGATTCTGTATTCTCCAAGGTCAATTGATAGTAAGTGCATACTACCTCAAGCTGAATGCTTCAGATTTTGTGGCTCTTCTTGCTTATCTTACATCCAGTTGGTTTGAACACACTATTTGTTCTCCATCAAAGTATACTCTTTTCTGACCATTTCTTACTTCCTCTGTTATCTAGGTCTAAGCTACCATCATCTCTCACCTGTTATAGTATAATTTGCTGCTAACAGATGTAACTGCCTGTATTACTCTTCTGCAATCTGTTCTCTCACAAAAGTCCATATTTATAAAGAAATTTCCTCATTTCCAAATATCACTATTCTTTATAGAGAACATTTCTCAATCCATGGGCAAGACTGTGGACAGGAGAAAGGCTTTGACCAATGAAGTGCCAAAAGTTACTTCTGCCATAACCCAAACAAAATTTTATAAAGCCTATCATAGATCAGCTCATTCTCCTTTGATTCTGCCAGGGGAATGACATATCTCAGTTAAAAAGCCCAGTCTGAGTCCTGGAAAGAATAGAACATGGAGAAAGCAAAGAGTTGGCATGAAGAAGCATGTGACCTGAATGAAAGGAACACATCTGTTATTGCAAGCCTGTGTGGCTTCATCCCTGTAATATGATTGCATCATAATCTAATAAAAACTAGACTAATGGAAATCAGGAAATTGAAGTGGGAGAATAAGTTCTAAGGCATTGGCTCAGGAACTGTGTGATAGGCAGGCAGGAAAATGTGACTGTCCTGAGTTATGATAGTAGCCCAGCAAAGGATTCGGCAAAACTGACACACATGATAGCCTGTGTAGGTCAGCTGTTTGTGAGCCTTGGCTTTCAGGTGAGAGGTTTAGAAGCCATAATACTATTAATGTATCTTTGTCATTTTTATTTTCTTTTGATAGGAAATTACATGATGTTAAAAAAATGATTGCCAGGTTTATAAGCAGAGTTAAATGATTCACTTGTTTCTCAACTAAGTAGGTTAAAGAGAATACTTTAACCTACTGAAAACTGTTTTAAGATGCAATAATTTGATTAACAATTGTCTGTATGATAAGAGCTTTGTTCAAACATCAGACTTTATCAAACTGGTTCCCATTAAGTGCTGTCAATGACTGAGGGCAAGAAGAAAAGGTGTTGGAAGGCAACTTTCCAGGAAAACCCAATGAGCTCAAGGCAATTGAAATCAAACCTACACACTATGACGAATTTGTCTTGCAAAGAATTGTAACTGACAGGGCTCACACATGGAAAAGACAAAAATGAAATAGAAAAAAAAGTAAGATTATCTCAGATTTAACATCCCAGAGAGACAACAACTGGATGTATAGAAACTGTGATTTAAGATGAAGGTTGATCTAACAATTATATTCAGGCAGAGCACATGGCTAAATGATTTTTCTCAGCCTCCACAGAGTGCATATCATCAAGACATCACAATATAGATAAATATATAATATTTATAAAAAGATGGATCTCTCAGATTGTGCAGCCACAAGCTACTAGAAGGGAACCTGCAAAGCCTTCTGGGAAAAACAGTGGCAGCTCATCAAAGAACATTTCCCAGCACGAAAGTAGATGGATCCCATCAGCCTCTGCCCAGCAAGATGCCTGCCATTTGCTAGCAGGTGCCATTCACTTTTGGTTCTTCCTTTTTTCTGATGGAAATATATAATGCACTGGTCGTGTGTGTTCCATACTGTGTGGGGCTTATGTCATGGGCACACGTTAATGATTTATTCATTTTTTTTTGTTCATAATTGTTACAGTCATGAAGATTCATATTTGGACACAATATAGAGTCAACCAAAAGGCAAGGACTGATCACATGATTATTTGTTGTTTTGGGGGTCTTCCATGGCATAGGGGAAATCAGCTTTGCATGTGAATGAGAGGGAGATAAATAGCTATGAACAAGAGGACAATGCTAAGTGAAGTTAGCCAATCCCCAAAAAAACAAATGCTGAATGTTTTCTTTGATATAAGGAGGCTGATTCATAGTGGGATAGGAAGCGGGAGCATGGGAGGAATAGATGAACTCTAGATAGGGCAGAGGGGTGGGAGGGGAAGATAGTGGGCATGGGGTAATTAATAATGGCAGAATGTGATGATCATTATTATCCAAAGTTCAGGTATAAAGACACAAATTGGTGTGAGTATACTATGTATGCAACCAGAGATATGAAAAATTGTGCTCTTTATGTGTAATAAGAATTGTAATGCATTCCACTGTCATATATAAATAACAAAAGAGGACACATCTTGTGAAACACTACTATTTCTCTCAACTTTTCACTTTTGCTCCCTATAAAGGGTTAAACTATCTGTCCCATCTACACTAGATGCACTCTGTGAATCCCTTTCAGCCAATGAAATATTAGTAGAATGTCATATTCAAAAAGGAATCTTTCCTATTTCCTATTTCTGTTTCTCTGGGCTTGTTTCCTATTTCCGTTTCTCTGGGCTTCAAGAATAGCATGTGTTAAGCAGAAGCTGCTTCTTCAGTCCAGGTGTGAGAAAGAGACACCGCAGAGCCATACATGAGCACTTCATAGGACGGTGAGGCTGGGGGCATATTGAAAGTTTTAGAAAGAAATGGATTTTTAAAATCAAAAGTGTCTCAAATTTCCTGCATAGTGTGTATGTGTGGGGGAAAATCATGAATGACTAAATGGCTTATAAGTTTTGGTATTTGAATGGAAAAAAATGTTAAGCCAGTTAAAAATTACCAAGCAATTCAGTGAAGATAGTAATTATCTCGAAAGTTAATGAAAATAGAAAATGAGAGTGAAAATTTTGAGATCTGTCCAAATACATGAAAGATATATTTGGGAATTCTAAAATCTATCAAAAGAGAAGATTCAAATAGAGAAGAAAGAAATAGAGTGTATGAGAGATTTCATTGGAGAACAATGAGAAGACCTTCCCTTCAAGCTGAAGAAGAAATTAAATTGGAAATTCAAGAGAGCGCTAAACACAAAGAGCATAAAATGACTTTCAGTTAGAAAAAGATTTAAATGAAAGGATGTCAACGTATTAACAAATACCAAGAAAATCTTCAAAGCCCACCAGGAAGAGACAATGGCCTTTTTCTCCCAGAAAGAAACAATCAGATTTATATCAGGATTATCAGGCATACTGAATAACAATAGGATAATACTTGCAAATTTTAAAAAGAAAAATCACTCAAAATATTTCATCCTTTCAGAGAAAATTCAAGCTAGAAGTCAAAGTCTGGATTTTCACATATGCCTACATAAGTATTAAGCCTATCTCCCACTGAAGGTCCACTACTCCTAACAGAAGGACAGCTTCAATACACTGGAAATAGAGAGTTGCACCTGCTCCCTTTTATAAGATGGAGATAAAAGACAATTGCATCCTAAAAACTTGCTTTTTCCAAATTAAATTCTATTTCAATTCTCATGATCAAGTTTTTTTAAATGAGGAAGGATATTTGTTTAAACCAGAATTTATGCTTTATAATTCTGATAACCCAAACTACTCTATTGGTCATTTTAAATTGTTTATCTGAACTAAAGCATCATGCATGGTACTCAGCATAGACAAAAGCACAGAGAAAAGTGAGCCATTAAAAAAAATACTGCCATATATAAGTATATAAGGAAGTCGCTGTGTAAAGGAATGAGTGAATTATGCTAAGGACCAACAATGCTAGTCATGAAGTCAGAGTTGTAAAAGGAGTCGTACAGAAGAGTGTTGCATATCTGATTTATTTATTAAAGTATTTGTGTTCAATCAGAATGTACTATTCAATAGCTTTCCATCTATAATGATAAATAATTGAAATAATTTGAACTAATTAACCATAGCAGTATCTATATGAGTCAACATATAGGTAGCCTCTGCCATTAAACATTAAGAGCTGGATAAATCTCTCTCTCTCTCTGTAGAATATAAATATGAGAAGATATTAATTCCTCTGTAATATAAGACATTTTCTACAGAGAGAAACTGATTTTCTAACAAAGTCTTCCTTTAAGAATTAAATGTGTAGTGTTTCAGTTGGATTGGGTATGTCATGATTATTTCCAGAACCTGTGAAAAAAATCAACACATGAAAATTAATGAAATGAATTCATTTCAAAATTAACTGAAAATTTATTGCTTTTTGCATTATATGACTATTTTTACATTTCTTTTTTTTTTAATTTTTTATTGTTGGTTGTTCAAAACATTACATAGTTCTTGATATATCATATTTCACACTTTGATTCAAGTGGGTTATTAACTCCCATTTTTACCCCATATACAGATTGCAGAATCACATCAGTTACACATCCATTGATTTACATATTGCCATACTAGTGTCTGTTGTGTTCTAAATTAAATTAATTATATAAATTCAGCATCTCATTGCAACTGTGCAGAAACTTACTGTTTCAACAAGTTCTAGTTAAAATAACATTCACAATGGCCTTCCTAAGACTTTGAAACAGCCTTTGGCAGGTTATTGAAAGTTCTTTTTATTAACCAAATTTTAACTTCAGAAAGATGAGCTGTATAAAGATATAGATATACATTTCTCCACTTTTGTATATATGTTCATACAAATTTAAGCAGGCTCCTTCACATTTTTTTTCATTACAGTACCTGATTAAGAGTATCTAAATTTCATTTAGATGCTAAAACATAACATCAGCCTTAGTATATCATGTCAGGCTGAACAAATCTTCATATTGTATATTACCAAGCCAATCCAACTATATAATTAAAATATCATCAACTCTGTTTAGCACCTAAGAAGAAATATTTTGTTATAATCACCAATGGTGAATGACTTAGTGAATACAAAATAAATTTTAAAAAATCAAGAAATATTGTTGGAATTGCTTTTTAAATTTTATTATGACAATTACACGTATCTAAATAAAGATACAAAGTTAACCTTCAACAGATATCATTGATATTTAGGCAATTTATTCAGTTCTATAGCATATAATAAGTTTCTTAGAATACTCAGAAATTACAAGCCTCATAAATAAATATTTTTGGAAAGGAGGCATATTGAAATTTTATAGATCATCAGTGCATACTGATCCTAGTGAACTGTGGCTGCCTTAAAAGTGAAGGTTAAACACTGAATAAGTAACTGGAAAACTGAGTTGTGTCTGTCACATCACTGCACATCCCCCAGTGTAAACATGACATCACTCATATGAATCACTGCTGGAAAATTAGATGTTCCTTCAATAAATCAACTGTGTATCACGTCTTTCATGAAACCAGCAAAATTAGGCCAACATAAAGAGAATCTAGATAACCAAAGGAAATTAATTCCTGAGAATGATATTATTTAACATTTTTATGAAGTAGCACAAAAGCATCTGTCTCAGATATGAGATCCAGCTTCTGAGTTTGGATAGTGACAGCTTACAAAAGTTAATACTGAAAGTCAAAAATAAATAAAAATTCTAACAAAATCTTCCGTCTGCAGCTAAAAACAGTATTACGTTCACAAATTGCATTTCCTTTGCAGAGAAATTGTTTTAAAAAAGCATAAAATAGGACACAGCTTCTAGGAAAATTAGATATAACTTATGAGGCATTCATAGAAGTGAACTGTCCAGGAAAAAAAAGCAATGTTTTGTGCTCGTCACATTATGCTTGTTTCTATATGGTAAGTGGACTTTCAGTGGAGTAATGTGAAAACACAGTATAGTTTATTTTTTCTTCAAAGACATCATCATCCAAAAGGTTGCATAAGCTGGGTACCAGGAATCCATTCTTCACTCACCTGGGCACCCTGTGTCTAAGCAAACCCCGGCTCCAGGGGGACTTTCCCTGCCATATGCCTCAGTTATTTGTCTCCATTGCAAGCATCACAGTCTAATCCACCACCATCTTTCACCAAGATTAAGCAAATGCCACATAATTGATTTTCCCAATTGCAATCATCTGCCCGCTTCCAATCCATTCTCCAGAGAGTGAACTCAATGAACTTTTGAAACATAATCACATTTCTCCCTTATACAAAAGATTCCAGAACTTTTAATAAAGAAACAAATGCAAAATATATATATATATATATATATATATATATATTTTATATTCACATATTCAATATACACCTCGCTCACTTTGGATCTGGCCTAATTTCTCTCCTGTTTTCTGATCACAGGAGTTTTATTTTAGGCACTTAAGTGCTCGTTGCTCCAACCTATCTCTATATCTACTGGAGCTCAATTCTCTATTTCTGGCTAGAAAGTGGGTAAAAGTTATAATTTTCCTAGCCATTATATTTTGAATATTTAATAACTACCATTAAATTCTTGCCTCAGAACACATATGCATGACTTTTGTTCTAGTCAAGTGAGAAGTCTTTTTTTTTTTTTTGAGGTGATAAGGATGGAACCCAGGATCACACTGTACCTCTGAGCTATTATTCCTCAGCTATTATTCCTTATTTTTGGAGGCTGGTCTTGAATTTGTGATCCTCCTGCCTCAGCCTCTAGAGTCACTGGGATTATAACTATACACCACTGCAGCTGGCTTTTTTCATTTTTTTCAAAGATGATTGTTTTATCTCACTCTTTGAGTTGGTAATACAAGTTAACTTTGCTTTTTAAAATAAAATAAAATGTGGCCAAGTTTAGGACTTTGTGTCCATTGAAATTGATCCACAATGAGTTTCCCAATAGCCCTTTCTACCTTCTTTTTCTGAGACGTGTCATAGGTAATTAGCAAGTACAGTTATTTTCACTAAACTAATATTTTTGAGTATTTACTGTTATAGACACAGAAAATGGGAACTTTCATTTGCTTATGTCTTCCATTGTCTATTTAGGCAGCTATTGATGAATTGATGCTTGGATATTTATGCTATACAATGGCATATAATCCAGTGTTAATCAATTTACTGTGTGGCTTAAATTTTTCCAGGCTTAGTATTTGGGACTCTTTATTTTGGCTCCTGGATTCTCTGAAAGCACTGTCATTATTTATATGTGTGTAGTTGTCTGGAGTTCTTTGTTTATTTATTGCATTGTCCTTACTTTCTGGCACTACAAGATGGTCTACACTGATCTTATTTCCACCCTCACTCCTAGTCTGCCAGTTATTAGAGGATCCCGGGTGAGACTTTGATTGGAAAATACTATTAGAAATTGATACCCAATTACTAGATGTGCTCATTGTCACAGAGACACCAGATGCTTTAGGTCCTGGCAGCTGTCAGAGCAAGGAATTATGCCTCTACACTAGCCCACGAACATTATATACATCTCTAAATATTTCCATATGGAATCCCTTAGGAATTCAGCCTCAGACAAAATTCCATGTGTGACCTTCCAAGTTGAGCTACCATTGGCAATTCCAGACTGTTCCTGGGAGGCTTTGTGTTGGGGTGGGTGTACCACACGCACTACAGCAGACCAGGTGCTTGCCAGCACTCTGTGGTCTTCTGAAGGGAGTTGCAGCCAAGGGCTCAGGTGTCTCGGGCCAGCCCTGCTCACAGGCAGAGCTGTGTCGGGAGTCCAGGTGCCTCACTAGGAGTCTTCTCCACTTTGCCTAAGTAACTCTCCACCCCTGGTCCTCGCCCCTTTTCCTCCCTGAGCTCACATGTTCCTGAAGGGGCAGGAATCTTTTCTTTGAGGCTTCTCAGAAGATAGATGGTGCCTCTTCCCCTTCTGGGCCCATCCATCTGACCCTCCCCTAGTGCTGTTCCATGGGGGAGAAAAAAAAAGACAGCTCCACTATCTTTCTCTGACTTTTGCTTGGTCTAACACATTAGGTGTGCAAAGGGCTCATCATTATTCTCAGCTTGGCTTAATCTTCTGATTATCCCAACTGCTAGCTCACTGCGGTTTGCTGATAGCAATCTGTATGTACCCAAAGCTACATGTGAGCTCATCCTGAGGTCTACAGCCCATTCTATTGCCACATGGAAGATTGTAGCCTCTTTCCTGGGTTGTGTATATTGACTCCCACTTCCCAGGGAGAGAGATGCCTGTCACCATCTGCTTATACATTGCTCATTTCCACGTGCATAGCAGAATCAGAACTATCAACCTGTGCTGCTGTGGGAAGGGCTTTATTCACTAAAGTATGGTGCGCACACAGGTTCCTTTGCCTTTGTTTCACAAACACCACTCATTGCAGTGGTTGGCTCCTTGCCACCACATCCCATTGGAAAGGTTGTTTTATACATTTTAAAGACTGGTACATCATTGTATTCCATTCTGTCTCCCATCCTGGCAATCGCCAATCTCCCAAATATTCATTTTATGTGAACACATGAAGGTTCCATCTGTATAACATTTGATGAGTTTTGTTCAGTGCATTGGAACATCTACCATTATGTTATTATATGGAATTATTGAATGGCCCATCATCTCCACCTATTTACTTCTATCTCTCCTGCTCCTGCACCTCTCAACGCCTGTCAAGCATTGATACTTTTACCATCTCTGAAGATTTTCCTTTTATTGAATGTCATGGTTTTGGACTCTTGTAGGGAATGTCATGGAGCTGTGAATGCTGTTGTACCTTAAATGATCCCACCAAAACTCACGTGGAAACAATCCACATGATGAGGTACTAGGAGACAGGACCAGGTGAGACCTTGAAAACAGGATTGGGTCATTAGGACAGATTGACACTTTGACATATTAACGGGCTAATGGTTGTCAGGAGACTCTGGTAGAAAGGCTGGCTTTGCTCTGTCTCTTTCATGCACTCCTTTTGCCAAGCAATGCCCCGAGACTCTGCAATGTGTTCCTGCCAGCTCTAAAGTGCTCAATGGATACAGCTGTCAGCATCCAAAACTGTGAGTCAAGTAAACCTTTATCCTTACAAATTATCCAATCTGAGGTATTCCGTTTTAGCAACAGAAGAGGGATGAATGCAAGGGCTCTCCTGGTTACTCTTGACCAGGGCCTAACGCATTGACTTCTTCCAGCTCTGATTAAAGTGAGTCAGTTTCTTGGGCTTTGTCTCCTCTGTGGTCTCCATGAGTAAGCCCTCCTTGTTCTTCACCCCACCCCTGGAATGAAGACTCCATGCCACTTCATAAGAACCAGGGGTGCAAACAGCATCCATCTGCTCTCACTGTGACACAGCTACTGGGCCAAGGGAGACCAAATACATGTGACTACATGACGGTTCTGGGGACCCCAGTCTTGTGGCCTTGCTCTTCCCAGTGTGAAAGATCTGCCCCCCACACAGAGGTCCTGTGTCCTTGGCCTGCGGCTGGGTTAGCTTTCTAGCTCAGGGTCGGTGGGAAAGCAGCCTCAGGCCTCTATCGCACCGTTGAGTAGAGAGCTCCGGCCACAGGAAACTGGGGTGACTAGTGCTCATGGCCTGACCGCCACACTCCCTTGCCCTGGCCTGGGGGGTCAGGGGCTTCTGTCAGGCTGAGCTGGGGGAGGTACACAGGTGGGCCCAGGGCCATAGACTTTCCTTCCACCAAGATTTTTAAAGTTAATATTTGTTCATTTTTTTATTCCTTAGGAAAATTTCTAGAATATTTAAATCATTATTTTCACCTAAATAATTTTCTCCTTTAAATGACTTTTTTTTTTTTTTTTTTTTTTGGGAGGGAGTCTGCCACACTTNACAACCCACACAATCACTCAGTTTCAACACAGTGGCTCTCAATGAGTGCATGCCATCTCTCCTACTCCCCTTGATCACAGATCCCAGAACTTTCAAGACCTTTTCTAGAACAAATGTAGTTTCATTACATTGCTTAAATATTTCTTTTTTGAAAAATAATTATGCCCATTTAAATAGAGGAGTTACTAGAATGCTGAGGTGAAAGGTGAAGGTCGGTTTTCATATTGTAAAGGAAAACTACTATTTAAGCATTATATTAAACCTTACATAAGACATTCCTGTGAATCAACATCACCTGTATCTGTGAGTGTATAGTTACATGTGGTTTGTGAGAAACATGCTTACCTGCCCAACCCCCAAAATAGATCAAATGACATGAAGTTTAGCAAAAGGGAGGCTTTTACACATGGTCCTGCAAGATCAGGTGTCCGGGTGAGCAGGTTCAAGGTCCCTTCCTGGATCCTCATTGGCTTAGTAGCATGGGGTGTGCAATCTTTCCAAACAAGTGTCTTGGAGGTTTTACTGAGTTCTATTGGGACACCTTTTGTAGTCCCCCCCCTTTGTTCTCTTGTGACAGAAGGCTTCTTGGGGTAAGTGAGTCTTGGCATATATGAAGTTTTTCTCTGTTCCTTTAGATCACCCTTCCTTCTCACCTCCAGTTTGGCAAGAGGCTGTGAGTGAGTCACACTCTGAAGTTCACTGTGTGTAACTGTCCACTCCACTTTCCACTCTGCTTTTCTTACTTCTCAAGTAATTTCACATTTAAGGCTAAATACTATGGATTGAAAATGGACACCTGAACTTTGTTATTTCTCATACGTTGAATACAACTTGGTTTTGGAATACATTTAATTTTTTTTATCCTGGGTAGTATTGCTATTAAACTTAAGACATCATGGAAAGTGTTTTACCAACACACAGGAACATGCAAAAGTGAAACACGTTACTCTGGTTTACATATTATATTTTATACAGTTTTTCACAAATTTAAGAAGACTCAATCTTCAGTCTTTTATCTTCAGGAGATTCTATGAGTCTCACAGGTTTCTAATACTCATCTTCTGAGATCCCTACAGCTAACTGGCACCTAAATTCCCTGTATTTCATGTTCCTATCATGAATGATGAAAATCACAGCTGGAAGTTGTTAAAATGCTTGCTCATGACACTCTCTGCCCTGTACTCATAAGCAGAAGACTTTGATAAGTTGCACCAAGATATTGCAACCAGAAAACATGCTTTTATAAAACAGGAGGTGCATAAACCAAGTACTGGTTGTGTTTAAGATTTTGACTTTTCTATTCTTGCTATCCATGAGCCTTCTTGTTTCTCTCTCTGATTTTAGTTGAAGTAGTTATTTAAGGGCTGAACTCATTTTGTTATTTGTCATCACCAGCTATTTCCAATGACATGTTTTTCTTTGTGCTGTTTTTGTTTGCTTGCTTTAGTTTTTAGTAATGTTTGTTGGTACTTAGGGAGGTATGAAATATAGCTAATATTTAGAGCTATTTTGACATTCTCTTAAATCAAATTGTTTGGAGAACTCTAGTAGTGATTTCCAATCAGAAACATCTATCTAGAAGATAGATGGATATAGTGACATAAGAGGAGATTTTCTTAGCAAGATTTATAACATCATGAACTCCAGGTAACTCCACTTCTTTAGATATTGGTGATCTTGTAGAATAGATGTTATAGAATGGTACTAGGCTACATTTTTTTTTTAATCTTGTACCTAGACTACCACAAGCAGTGATTTCACTGATCAATCTTCTAACTCATCTATGATTAGAAAGCCAATAGTCTTCTCAGAGTCGATTAACAAGGCAAAGACATAGACACAGAAATTCACAGCAGGTTAGATAACACCCTACACATGAAATGTGATAATGCAGCAGGATGACACTCTCATCAGATGGGAGTAAAAAAGGAAGTTATCATCTGAAGACTTGTCTTTCAGAATTGTAATATCATTTATACAGAAACTTTTATTTGCTACCACTGAAGAGGCAAATAAAGCATTTGAGAAAAAATAGATTAATTAAATTGTGCAGCAGTAGTTGGTCTGCAGAAAATGAGATTAAAACAATTCCTATTGTATAGATTCGTCCAGAAACAAATTATAGAAAAAACTCATCCACTAAAATCCATAAAAACTGCAGTTAAACTGTAAATCCAATCAGTATTGATTAAATAGACATTTAGAATTCATATGTGTTCTAAAAAATCTGTTATCTGGTTTTAAGTAGCATTATGACTTTGGAAGAGTAAAAAAGATATAAAATCAACATTGATTTTTTTTTTCATAAAACTCAGTCCCTTAGAATATCTACTATAATATGACTTTTCTGCTTCTTTATGCCATGACAATTCTTAGGAAAGAAGCTACCTCATTTTAAGCACATAGTTGGTTTCAATTTTCATTTTCAACTTTCTCAACAGTTTTGCAAAGAAAAGAACAACTTTGTTAAAATATAAAATGTAACATAATTGTAGTTATTCTTCATATGCATACAATTGACACAGTGTTCAAATATTAAAATTGAATAATAATGACTTTTAGTCAGTTATTTTAGTCTAGTAAAAATAGTTGTGTCTTCATATTTTATTACTTTGTCATAACAATTCAGATTTTATTACATGGAGACACATTGAAAGCATGTCTTTATTCTCCCAATATATTTAATAAAGTATCAGAGGTGATCATAGATTTTCTAATAGAATTTAAAAAAAAATCATTACTATAGAAAAACTATGTGTGTCTAGATTCAACACTGGAATTATTTTTATCCAAACATCTTACTGCACTCTATATAACCTACAAATGCTTTCAAGGACAATAAACTAATGCATTAGTGAATTATTTTTTGGAACTATTCAATTTTGTTATGCTTTTAGTAGAATTCAAGGTTCATGGGAAGAAATCCTTATATGCTTACCTGTAAGTGATAGAAACAATGAGTATTTGCTCAAAGGACCCCCTGGTGGATTTACTGCATGTGTAATTTATGTTCACCTTTAAGCAGCACATTAATGGGTTTACCAGAAGTTGAGAGAATTTTTTTTTCTACTTTCAGAGTATTGAATCATTCACTTGCTTTTTCTGGCTAGGGTACATTTATTACATAGTAGTTAATATTTTTAATTTCTACAAACTTTAATGTAAATGCAGAAACAAATTAATCAAACCTAATAAACCTAAAACTTTGGAAATCCCTACTTATATGAATCTCATCTAAAACCCCAGGAGGGAATCTAACTAATGTTTTCTCAGAGTCCAATACATTTGTAAATTTGAAAAAAAAAAGTAAATTTTAACTTCAATGAGGTGGGAATATTGTCTTTTTATGTCATCCAACTTGTATCTACAACATGTTTTGTTATAGTCTGAGTTTACAAAAATATATTTCAGCAGTTTTTCCACAACATCTTTGCTTACCATCATTATTGCTAGTGGTCCTGGTTTTATAGCTCCAGGAACATTCCTGTCCAACTAAGTTGGAAGTGTATTTTGACACATTTCAAATCTTTCATTTTCTTGAATCGATAAAATAAAGATAGAAGAGGAGAAGGGATATCTGAAATGCATGTCACCAAAAGCTAATGTGAAATATTATTCTTAATTTCAAAACACATTCACATACAAATTTTGATAGTTTGATTAAAGACCCTAAAGTTTCACATGACTTTTCCAACAAAGTTTTCAGGCAGAAACTACTTTTTCTAAACCCTCAGTTGTAGTCATCATTATAAAAAATATCAACCATACTATGAATATTTTCATGCTCCTATTAAAAGTATGCCATAAAGAAGCAATGAATAATACAACCAAAAGAATGTGAAAAAAACCACTGTCTCACAAGATGTGGCAAATCTTAAGTAATGTAGTATATAATCTTTACATTGCTTTACTTGAATTTGTAAAAATTTTAGATCTTTTTTACATACAGCTTTTTTTTTTCGGATTTCCTTACAGATACCAGCATAATCTATTTTCATAATTTTTATCCCTAATTTTATTCTTGCCTCTGGACACTCAAGTTCATGTACACATCACCTGTTTTTACACACTTTCACTGTTAGTGATTCTTTAAGCAATTGGGTAAAAAAAATATTTGTAAGGTATAAAAACAAATAAATGAGCAAACAAGCAAAGTACTTAGTTCTAGCCTCACTGTAATGACCTAAATCTCTCAGAGTCCATTTCTACTATGATAAAAATAGTTTTAAGAAAATTTTAAAAAAATTCTTAAAATATATAAGTCCTACATAATCAACATAGCTAAAACCTGAAGATATTTTAGTTTTAGTTTGCATGCCTAAATACTATATATTTGTTACACAAACAATCTCACTGGAATATTCATATTTTTGAATCAACACCATTGACCATGAAAAGCTAAACAGAAATATTTTCTATCCAATTTTTTTTTTGGTAGTGGAGACTGAACTCAGGGACACCCAACTAATAAGCTACATCCCCAGCCCTATTTTGTATTTTATTTAGAGACAGGGTCTCACTGAAGTGATTAGCACCTTGTCATGCTGATGCTGGCTTTGAACTCGCGATCCTCTTGCCTCATTCTCCAGAGCTGCTGGGGTTATAGGTGTGCACCACCGTGCCCTCCAAATTTAAATTATACTCAAATTAATGTTCATACATGAGACTCTAGTTTGAACCACAGATTTCAAACATTGCACAGGATATAGTTACTGAGTGGGAAAAAGGTATGTTGGGGAGCTCCCTAGGTGGCAATGTAGACTTCTACAGACTTCACGAACTGAGACCAGAGCTCAGAGTTCAGGGGTGCTATCACCTCTGAAGCCACAGGTCAGGATATCAGAAATTGCACAGAGTTAAAGGGAGAGCCGGTGAGCTGCAGAGCCTCGCAGCAGAAGTTCCCCTCAGGCAGCAAGCTGAGGATTGATCCTTCATGTGGATGTGCCACCTAAAGGAGGTCAGGAGATCAAAACAAAAAACCTTTGACTGGATGAGCATCAAAACCATCAGGGTTTACAGAGGGGCCTGGAAGGATTTGTTTTCCACAGCTAGAGTGGAAAGACCTCAACCTAAGAAGCTCTTAGTGGAGGCCACAGAAAGGTCCAGCCTCACGGGTTGATTCAGATCAGCAGTAAATTCTAAAAGTCCACCCAATAATATATAACAAAGCATGAAAAAAAAAGAAAAAGAAGAAAAAAAAATAAACAATGACTTAACTTGGGGAAAATAATAAGTCTATAGAAGTAGATCGACACACAGGACAGATGCAAGTATTAATATACTGGAACGTTAAAAACAGAGTTATAAGAAGGTAGAGAACAGTACAAAACTAGTAGAGAAACACAGAGGACCAATAAAGCTTGAGTTTGAATTTAAAGACATGAAAATTCCCTTTATGATGAAAAGCACTGGAGGGAATTAATGGCAGTTTAGATACCAGGAATTAAAAGATTGGTGACTTAAAATTGTAACAAGGAAAATGATCCAAAATGAAAAAATGAGTGGCTTTTGAACTCTGAAATCACATTAAGGAGTCTAATTTATGTTTATTTTTAGGTCCAAACTAAAGGATACAAGCATAATAATATTTCAGTAAAGAATATCTAAAATTTTTCCAACTTGTATTGGAAGGATAAAACCACAGGTCTAAGATGTACAATAATAAATACAGTATGTGTTAGTCAGGTTTTCATCTCTGTGATCCACACACCTGACAAGAACAACCAAGATCTAGGATAAGTTTATTTTGATTCACAGTTTCAGAGGTCCAGGTCATGGGCCACCAGCTCCATTACTCTGGGCCCAAGGTGAGGTGGAGCATCATGACTGAAGGGTTATGGAGGAAAGTTACTCAGCTCCTGGCAGTCAGAATGCCTAAAAAGAGGGGGTGGAGCCCAGTGGGACAAGATGTAATCCCCAAGAGCATGCCCACAGTGACCTGGCTCCTCCAGCAATGCCCCTGTGCATAGCAACCACTCAGTGCAATGTCTTTTCAAATTATGAATCTATGAAATGGATTAACTCATTGATTAGGTTCCAGCTCTCATAATCTAATCATTTCACTTCCTGCACAAAGACAGGAACTTTGGAGGAACACCTTGTATAGAAACCATAAAATTCCACACTGGTCCCCAATAACTCATATCCACCTCACAAAATGCATGTGGTCCATCTTCAAGAGTCACTTTATTCTTAATAGTTCTAGCATTTCCCAAAACTTTAAAATCAAATTATCATCTAAAACACATGATAAGCTCTGCTTACAACAAATTCTTCTCCAACCTGCACTTCCAAACTTTTCCAAACTCCTACTACAAACCAATTTGAAAGGCCTCTGAGCACATATTCTGGTATAGTCACAGCATTGATCACAGTGGCTATTTCCATTCTCTCTGCTGGTCAGATTTCCATCACTGTGAACAAAACACCTGACAATAACTACTTAGAAGAGGGAAAGTTTTACTTTGGCTCATAGATTCACTAGTTCAGTCATGGTCAGCTAGCTCCATTCCTTTAGCCCAAGGAGAAGTGGAACATCATAGTTGAAGGGTGCAAAGGAGGAAAGCCACACATCTCATGGTAGCAGGGCAGCATCAAGAGAGGGAGGACACAGGGAACAAGATATAATCCCCAAGGACATACCCACAGTGACTCACCTTCTCAAATCATGACCTATTTGCCTACAGCTACCAGGAATCTCCTTTATAATTAGATTAATCCAATGATTAGATTATTGCTTCCATAATATAATTTCACCTCCTGCTTTAACAGAGGAGCTTTTAGGGAACACTTCATATATAAATCAAAACATGGTGACAAAGAGAAAATTGTAGAAATAATAGCAAGAATCCACAGAGAAAGGATAATTTATAAACAAAGTAAAAAGGAAAACCAAAATGCTGCAGTTTTCTTACCATAAACTATAAGATCAGAAAATAAGGGAATGATATTCTCAAAGTGCTCAAGATAAGTCAAAGAAAATGTTTTGAAACACTGCCAGATAATATAAATATCATCAGAGAATCAACAGATGATTTTGAATGACAATAATTGTTAAGGAAGTTTGTTGGGTGAAAGTAAATAATTCTAGGGTGTGAACACTTTGTACTGAAGACAGGAAAGGATAGGGAATGTTAAAATTGAGTAAATATAGAATATTCAATTTATTATTCAGTTAATTAACTGTTGAAGCAAAAAGTAATTTTGCTTTGCAGGATTTTATGATATCTCTGCATAAAATAACTGACAGAATCAGACAATCAAAGAATAAAGGCATAGTATTGTTATGTTCCTATATTTTACATGAAATAGCATACCAGTTTTAAAGATAGAGCATACTCAGGTAAAAATTTGTATATCAGCCCTTAGAAATTCCACTATAAATTATACTTAATTATGCATAATTGGAGGTAATTAAAATAAAATGATTCTAATATTAATAGTTAATGTAAATGAAAGAGAAAAAAGAAGAGATAAATATAACACATGTATCTACACTGGGAACTTAAAAGAGCTTTAACAGTAATTATAGGAAAAACAGATTATACTAATTTATACTCATTTAAAATCAGAGATTATCAGAGTGCATGTAAAACATATCTTTACTATGGATGTGTTAATCAATTTGATTACAGTAATCTTTAACAATATCAAATCAAATTGTATATGATGAATATTTACAATTTTTATTTTTTCATTATGGCTCAATTAGGTGGAACTTTTCTTTTAAAAAAATAAAGACATACATGTATTTAATGGACAGAATTCTGAAGATGCTACACCCAGGATTCCTATAACTAATCTTCCCAGTTAAGCATCAGTCTAGGTTTTACTATAGTTAAGCTTCTAGACTTTAAATTAGCAAGGGTACTCTGGATTATGGAGGTGAGTTCAGTCTCATTACCTGACCCATTAAGAGCAGAGTATTTTTTTTCCAGCCACAGTAGGAGAGAGATGGTATCCAGAGAGGCAAGGAGAGATGCAAGTTGAGAAAGATGCAGCTTTCAGGGCTGGCTTTGAAATTGGAGGAAGTGTTTGCAGGTCAAAGTGTGCCAGAGACTTTAGGAGCTAAGGGTCACTGCTCACTAAAGTCCAGCAAGATGGGAGGAACTCAGGACTGAGACAAAACAAATACTAATTTAGGGCATTATCCTGAATTTCCTAAGAAGGTAACTGGATTTTTGAAGAGTTGTTACTTATTCATGTTATGACATGATATTTTCTATCATCAGAATGAAAATTATCTTAATTCTAATACACTATCATTTAAATCATCAATAAAATATTTATAATCTTGAAATTAGTGGATCAAAGGGCATATGTGATTACAAAAAAGATAAGCATTTCAAATGTTGAAATAAAAAGCATAATCCATTACCATTTTAAAGTACATTTTAAAATGCCTGTATTGTAAATTCCTAGTTTGGGGAATATGAATGGATTAAGGTTTTTTTAATGATAACTATAGAAAATAAAAAAAAATATAGCACTCAGGGTAGTTTCAACCAACTTAGATTGTGTGTTTGGGAAACCCTAACCACCTATTCTAACCCTACATTAATCTAGACAGAATAAACCAACAATAATTCAGGCTTTTTCTTTTTTTCTAACTTCCCAATATACTCAGTACATAATAATTTTTTATAAGTCCAGTTATGGTTTTCCCAGAAATAAAATAAATTTCATCTAGTTGTCTTTTAAAGATAATTTGACTGTCTTCATTATCCTATATGTACAACTTGTCAAACCTGTCTTGTAAATCAGCACACACTTCATCAATACCAGGAAAGCATACATAAACAAGAGCCTTACGAGTCTTAAATGATAATTACCACAAACTAATGAATTACATAAATCATTCATAATGAAGGGAAATAAACAAGTACTCTAAGATGAGCACATTAATAACTTTTTTAAAAGCAATGAGTAATTTAATTTATGTGGTATATCCACAGACAGAAACAACTTGAATTTTATTTGTGAAATAATTAGCAGTTAATCTAAAGGGATACAACTTATCTACCAGCAGTAGTTTAAACTGAATAATGAAGATTAATTCTGTCTTTGATGAAAAGTATTCTGATAATATACCATGATTTAAATGTCAGTGTAAAGAGGATACATGAAGATTGATGTAAGTTCATTCTGACAAACCTAGAATTTATTCCAAAATGTGATTTAGCATGCCTTACAATTTCAAGTAATTTGTGATATGCTATAATTTCCAGTGATCTACTCAGCCAAATACTAATTGAATATATATGGGAAGATACCAAGTTCAGAACTTTTTTCTTTAACATTATAAATTGGAGGTTCACTTATATCTGTTAAAAGACATTCAGTTGGATAATGTGAAACTCACATATCATTAGACAGACCATCTTTCCCCCCAAGTAACAAGCATGACCTAAGTCTATGCATTTTACATAAACATTTTGTTTCTCTTGACTGTACTTGATATCATCTTCTTGTCCACAATTAGATTTGAAAGCAGTATTTTTTCTCCATCATTAAGATTTCAATTAATTTCTCTACTGAAGTATATATATCATGCTAGTTTGAAATTCCTCTAAAATTTGAAGCCATATACTTACTGCCTGGCAGACTCAGTCAACAACTAAGAATCACGCTGTGTGTGAGGACTCGGGTATTGAGATGATAGAGAGATATTTTTATTCTAAGGAGCTAATAGCAGATAGTGAGAAAGTGTTTTGCTCATAAATAGCTACAATTAAATGTAAATGTTAATTTTGGTATAATTTATGCCTGTGGCTTAGTGTTGAAGCTTGTACTATTGCTCGGCCCTTGGAATCATAGTCACTGAGGAGTTTCCCCAAAAGCAAATGTTGGAAGTTGTCAACACAATCACTAACAAACGGAAATTGGAATCCTCTTAAATTTGAGATTCCAGCCTCATCACAGTGCTCATGGCCAGAAATCCAAAAGAAAAACAGGAACTGAAGGAACCCAGAGTCCTCCCCAGTAGTTCTCCGGTGGGGAGGAGGCACCCCTGAGAGCTGGCAGCCAGGCCCTGGAGACCTGGATATTGCTATGGATGGACCCTCCTAGTGACACAGGTAACCCAGGGGACAGCACAGACACCTGTGAGTGTCAGGGGCCTGGGAAGGCTCACCTTGTAGTAGGGGTGGCCACACAGCTTCTCACGTGGAGGCACGGCTTCAGATGATTGACTTCCATTTTGTTCAAGTAGAAAGGCATCAAATGCAATATTTGTTTTACATAAGGTTTTCATTGTTTTCCCGTAAAACAGTTAATAGACTTAAAACAGTAGTTGTATATGTTGCTGAGTTTTTGGTGAATAGTATTTTTTAACATTTAATCTTTACATGGGGAGGACTCAAAAACCTCTCTTTTGAAACCATTCTTCTTCCAGGAATACCCATATCTGCACAGCGTAAAACAAATTTATGAAAGTTACATTCCAGTAAATATACAGAATAAATCTCTAAGAAATTATGGCATAATTAAATAAAAACATGTGTGCATTTTGTCTTTGTCACTGATTCCTGACACAGAGCTCCTAAAACCCTTGCAATCTCCCGATGCTATTGTTAATCACAATGAGCCCCTTTGACCACACCTGCAGCATTTATGCTAATGAAGTGACTCCTGGTGCTTTCCTAGGTTTTTCAGAATGGTGTCTGGTACCAGAAGAACAAACTCTTCAATAGAGGTTAAAAATATTCAATACCCCGCTTCCCCACCTCCCAAAAATCACTCCTGTAGGGAGGAGATACGGGCTGGAGATGAGCTCCCTCTCTGGTGGCCAAGGCATTCATTCACCATTTCATAGGTAAGGAAACTTCAGTGGGAACTCTGGAGAAATGTGCTAAGGGCGTTTGCAAGTTGGAGAATACATTCGAGAGCTAGAACACCATGTCTCCACAGCTGCATGGGGCCCAAAGTGCCAGTCCACCTTAACTCCATTCCTCTTCATCAGCCTCTCCTTGTACCTTTATAACACCTTATAATAATAAGAAAAGGAATCTCCTCAGTTCTGTGAGTCCCTGCAGCAAGTGACACAGCCTGAGGGGAGGTAGTGAACACCCTCAGATTTGTGATCAGCAGACATATGTAGGTGGCTTCCCATTTGTAGCTGACACCTGAAATAGGGGCAGTCTTGTGTGACTCAGCCCTTCACCTATGGGGTTTGCACTAACTCCAGGGAGTGGCTATCAGAACTTAAGTTAAATTATAGGACAGCCAAATCATGTGAAAGTCTTGTCCTTTGGTAGACCATGGAAGAACACATAAGACAGCAAGACTGCAATGATATACCAATAGAGAGGGTTATATTACTTAGCCAAAATGGACCCTCAGTAAGGGCAGTGTTTATATGTAAAGTATCATTTTATCACAATCATAAATATTGATTCCATATGTTTTTTTAAGAAGTTTAACTGGCCTCAGTTTGGAAGGATATGTGAGAAAACAAATGAAAGCAAAGATGACAGCTTTATCCCCCCATGTGGTAGAGAAGAAAAGTAAACCATTTAGCGAGAAGTTCAAGGTCTTCAAAATTCAGCAGTGTCTACATAAAAGGAGAGTGGGATGGAAATGGAACATCACAGGAAGCAGATTTGGAGACTCACTGCAGCAGGAATACAGATGGTGGAGGGATTTCTCATGCAATTGAAGTCCTAGGAAGTTTGAAATAGAGGAAAATAGTTTTAGGGAGCACAAAACTTTGGACCCGGAGGAGGCTTTTGAGGACACAGAGTTTGTAAGTTTCAGCAACAGCAATCAATCAAAAATATTTTAGTGTGACTTCCAACTGGGACAAATGTGGAATAAAAGAAACAATTCCACCTTGAGGGAAAGAACTCACAGACCCTTGGGAGCCCTGGATCTGAATAGACAGTAAGTCATTATACTGAAATGTTAAATGATTCTCGGGTTCCTTGTGATGTTGGAGTATTACAGAGCTAATACAATCAACTCTGGATTAGGAGATTCAAGGACAAAACTTACAGCCTGAATTTGAGAGACAGAGACTCTGTAGCTACAACAAATCTTCAAGTTAGCATGAATTTAGGACACAAAAATAAGAAAATGTTAACATGCTGATTGGTCACTTAGCAGAACATGAAGTGATAAAACTGCAGTCACTATGAAAAAGTTCTTAGGTTTTCAAGAAAAACGGACTATGAAAGATAGCATTCTGAGAATGGAAATTGATTTTTTAAATAAATGCAATACTGTAATAAATACGATGAAAGAATCTTAATTGGAAATCCCTCCCTGCTGAGTTATAAGTGACCAGTGGGAGATTCTGAGCATTAATAGTGAGCTATTCCTATTAATAAAATTTTAAATAATTTCATGTTTTTACTTTATTTGGACATAATTCTCTAAAAAATAAACATAAGGTAACATACACGTAAAAACAACAGTGAAATATTAGTTTATATCTAAATAAAACAGGAAGGCAAAACATAACTCCAAACAAATGTCTGAATGATGCATCACTCTCTGAGGAATTAGGCAAAGAAAAGCTTGAGGAAAGGTAGTTAATAGAATTTAATCCTCTAAGAGAGGATTGGTCAATGGGCTTACCTCTACCTTTAAAGTGTTCCCTTACCTGTGTGAGTCAGAGCTGAATATGTTAACATGTTCAAATGATTCCTTCTTTAAAAAATGGGGGAGGTGCAAGACAGGATTCCAGAGAGGTCCTCTTTCTCCTCCATGCTGCAGTTGAATGTGTCCCCCCATAGCATGCTTAGGAAACGTCATCACCACTGCAGCCAAAGTGCGAAGTGCAGCCTTTGAGAAGCCATTGGACCATGACGTCCCCACCCTTGTGACTGCACCAGTGCTGTCACTGCAGAAGGGAGACCCATTAAAAAGTGCAACCACTTTGGAAAGCAATGTGGAGATCCCTCAGAAAACTTGGAATGGAACCAGTTTGACCCAGCTATCCCACTCCTGGGTCTATACCCAAAGGACTTAAAATCAGCATACTATAGTGATATAGCCACACCAATGTTTATAGCAGCTGAATTCACAGTAGCTGAACTGTGGATCCAATGCTAGATGTCCTTCAATAGATGACTGGATTAAAAAACTGTGGTGTGTATAACACAATGGAATATTACTCAGCATAAGAAGAGAATAAAATTATGGCATTTCCAGGTAAATGGATGGAGTTGGAGAATATTAGGCTAAGTGAAGTAAACGAATCCCTAAAATCTAAAGGCCGAATGTTTTCTCTGATTAGTGAATTTTTATCTGTGCGAGAGGGTTATGGGAAGAATGGAGAAACTTTGGATTGGGTAAAGTGTGGAGTAAGGAGGGGTTATAGGGTAGGAAAGATGGTGGAATGAGATGGACATCATTACCCTAGGTACACATATGTTTGCATGAATGGTGCTTCTCTACACCATGTACCACCAGAGAATTGAAAGGTCGTGCTCTACTTGTGTATGATGAATTGAAATGCATTCTGCTGTCATATACAACTAAGAAGAACAAATAAATAATAATAATAATAATAATAATAATAATAATAATAATAATAATAAAGCTGAGTTTGGCCTAGTGCTCTTGCTCTCTTTCATACCCCTTGTCTTACCCTGTACCTTCCATTGTGGGATGATGCAGCAAGAGGGAAAATCCCTTGAATCCTGGGCTTCCCAGCCTCAGAAGTAGGAGCCAATGAGTTTCCATTCCTTATGAACTATGCAGTGTGATATTCTGCTGCAGCTCAAGGAAGGGCAGACACTGTACTTCCTCTGTTACTTGCAGTGGATGCAGATGGAGTTGGCAGGAGCAAGAGGAGGACAAAACAAGGGAAGTGCATGGTGCTGACAGCAAGTCAGGGAGCCATGCAGGGTGGATCTTCCAGAAGCTGCACTGCAAACTGCACTCATTTTGATTTTGTGATAAGCCTTTCAATTAAGCCCAAGTGCTCCTGCTGAATGAGGCTGAGAGTTCACAAGCAAGAGGGACCTGGGTGTCTCAGCAAACCTTTGAAAATCAGTATCATTCATTTTTACTGTGTATGTGTTCCAAAGAGACAAGTATGAACTGTCCTAAGCTCTTCACAAACCTGTTGAAAAGCCATCCAATGAGCCCACCTTGGGCCTGTTACTAATTCCTTCATTTTAACTTTCATTCTGTAGATAAGGTTTGCCTCTGCTTCTTTTCTTCACATATGTCTTCTCTAGTCCAGGGATATAACAGATAAAACAGGCTTGAAATGAAGAAGATCACAGACAAAGGGAAATCTCTCTCTCTCTCTCTTTCTCTCTCTCTCTCTCTCTCTCTCTCTCTCTCTCTCTCTCTCACACACACACACACACACACACACAAATGCTCACATAGGAGGAGACCCTTTCATCCCATAATCTTATTATAAAATCCTTCTCTTCTAAATGGGCTTCATGGTAGGAGTCTTATAAAAATTTATTTCCATGAGTTCATATTTTTTTCATCTTTACATGCTGGAAATTATTATTCAAACTGTTTTTATAGCAAAACAACATTCAATCTTAGGTTAACAGAGCATTTAGCCCATGAGATAGTCGTACAGGATTCCTTCAACAATACAACTGCAAGCTAGCCTCCAACAATGTGATGCACGAAATGCAAATTTTTTACAATGTTGAGAGAAGCAGAGATTGGTGTTGTTTTATGCTCAGCTTTCCACCATAATCAATTATTCTACTCTCTAGTATACTTTTCTATGGCAGGTTTTTGACAATATTATATGAGAAGAAGTATCATTTTTGTTTCTCTTCTCATGCATAACTAGCAAAGAAAAAGTTCTGTCTACAGTCAACAAAGATGAGCATATGGCTCCCTGTCAATTTCAGATCTCTTCCCCTTGAATTGCCACAAAAAAACAATTAGCAAAAACTCAACCATATTCATAAGGCTGTTTTTTTTTTCCCTTAACCTCTTTAAAATACATAAACCGTGTTCTTGTGGGATTCATTCAGTCAAATTTTACACATTTTCATTTACATATTCAAGATTAAAAAGAATTTTTCAGCAGAAAAAAAGTTAGAAACATTAAAGAGCATATTTATTAAATGTGGAAATACCACATTTACCTAAAGAGAATACAATTTCTAGACTTGGATTTATTGATTTATGACACTAAATATTTATTAATATCTACTATGTGCCAGAAACTATGAAAATGATTAATATATTCCTTGTCTCTCTGAAGTTCATATTCTAAACAAGCAAAGGACAATGAATTTCCAAACATACATTGAAAATTCAAGAATAGAATCTCTCATGTATTCAGCCTTCAAAATCTTAACTCTGAAAATACGGATTATAGATCTGAAAATTTGTGAGAATGAACTTTTACAAATGAGAACTTATTGAACAATAATTCCTACAAATAGAAATGAGCACATATAGTTTTAAAATACTCTTTATAGGAACACATACACTCATGCCCACAGGAAAATAAGTTGCCAATTAGCTACTGGGGGTCTCATAAGATGACCATTAGAAAGCTGAGGGTATCATAGAATCCCCTGAAGATAAAAGACTGAAGGTTAATACTTACTTCTGTCATTTATAGGTTAAGTTATTCTATATTTTCATTTTCTTTAGAGTTTAGATTTTTGGAACTGCTTCAAAAGATAATTTTCACAAATTAAAAATTATTCTATATTTTTTCTAATATTTTAACATTTTATTTTTGAAATATTTAAAAAATGGTATACCCAATACAATTTACTCATATTATTATGGTTCGTTTATGTGTCAATTTGATTGGGCCATGGGTAGCCCAAATATTTGGTCAAACATTATTTTGGATGTCACTTAATGACTAGAACAAATTAATTACCCCTCCCCATATAAAGGAACAGTTCTTCCTGCTGAAGTTCCTCAAACTAAAACAACTTTTTTCCCCCTGCCCATCTCCTATTGTGGGGATCCAGCTTAGGACTTGTCAGCCTTTATAATCACAGGAGTGTCAACAATGCCCCATAGAAGAGCCTCTCTCTCTCCCTTCCCTTCTTCATTTCTATGGGGCCCTTGACTCCTACATAAATATAAGATGAGCATGTCAATATTATTTTCCTTCTAAGGCACCATTCTTTGTCCTACTACACTGGGTTTTATTGCACATTAAGTTATGAATACACTTGAGTCTGTCTTTGGAATATTTTGATCTGTCTTTTCTTACACTCAAAGCTGTCATTTTTATACAAGAATCTAACTTAATATAACCTACCAAATTATTCAATTATTATTGAAAAATCACATATAGTCACTCCCACATAGATTTTAAAATTAATATTTCCTCTTTTAGAATCATGACCTGTTAAGATAGTTAAACTCTTGGTATACAGTCCTGTTCCTATAGGAGTGGGAGTACTTTCAACATTTCATTATTGAAATTCAGGGACACAGCTGGCAGTTTGGATGTGACCCATTGACCAAAACAAAATAATCTGAGCAAGAAATATTTTTTATAATATTGACTTCTCATCATAGAGATAAAATGGATGTTCATAATCTCCCACTGATATTAATGAATCATTCAATATATAAATAAATGAGGGAAGACAAATTTTCTTTAGAGAAAATTCTTAAATATATGTTGAAATTGAGAATGAAATAGAACGTAACCAGTACAGATTCCCAGTAATAATATTTTTCAAGTATATGTCTGGTTATGAAGGCTAATATGAGTGATAGACTATGTATAAGCAGATTGTTTGCATAACTTCTATATAACTAGTTAAAATATTTATTAATGCAATTATTGTACCATTTAGCATTGATGTTCCAGGCCAGCCATAGTGGCTGAAACAACACTAAAAAGACTGGTAAACTTAAGGAAGAGAAACCAAGGACACACACCACCCCAGAGTATGAAGTTATGGGGCCCTAATATGATTTAATTAGGGGACCATTTTACCTGGTATTGTTCTCCCAACTTCTAGCACAATCATGAAAAAAATATTAGATAAACCCAAAGTAAGAACATATTACAAAATGAATAGTCATTGTTCTTCAAACCTTTCAAATTCTAAATACAAACACACACTTGTGCGAGCACACATGACAGCCATTAAGTAGCAAAGTTTGGAGGAGAGGGGAGTGAATTAAATATGGCATAGAGGATATATGAGCTTAAATTAGAAATATTTTCCTAAAATACTGCTGTTAGAGTAAATACTATGATAAAAATTCTTAAGTTATTAAAGCAATTACTAATTCAATTAGTAAAGAATACTAATGGTGACAATCCTAATCTTTACATTAATATATCAAGGCATTTAAATTTTATATATTTAATTTGTATATATGTAAATTTCTTAATTTACAAATAAGAAATACATAGATTTGAAACATTTATATGAATTTACTTTGATTTAGGCATTCTCTAAAACAAAGTATTCATTATGGTATTTTATAACTGCTGTAATTATTTTTGTATTAATTTTTCTGAAATTCCATTTTGACTTTCTAAATAAAATTCAGATTGTGGAACTATCTGACAGATATTGAAATAAATATTAGAAGAAGCCAAAGTAAGATCATATAATTTTTTTTATAAAATTATTAGAGTTACTAATCAAATAAAAATAATTTCAAAATACTTGTTTAAATGAGAAGAAATAATGATTCACCTATATCATACTTATATCAAAATAAATTACACCCAGCCCAATACTTTGAACATAAAATTAAAATAAAACAAAATATAAACCCACATGCAGCAAAATAAAATGTGTGTCACTTAGTGTTGATACTTGATAAATTTTTATCTGATTTCCTTCATGATATAAAAAATAAGAAAAAGCATAAAAACATCAGATAATTAAAATGTTTTCATTAAAAAAATCATTATGCCTAAATAATTTACAATTATGCATAGGTGATAACAAAATATTCAACATAATGTCTAAAAAAATTTATCTTTAAACCTAGAGATATAAAAAATAAAATAATTAATTGGTTGCTTTTCTCCCATATTTCCAAAAAGTAGAAACAATCTAACATTTACTAATGATAAAGGAGCTAAAAATGTAGTTAATATGCAGTAGTGGTTCAGGCCTATAATTATGCATATTTGTGTATTAACAATAAACAAAAAAAAATGTGAGCTGTAGTTGTGGCACAAGAGAGGACGCTTCAGCCAGAGCAATGGCGGGAGGGGCTATGGATCACATGAATAGGGCTCTGCACCCAACAGTCAGACCTTCTCCTGATGAATATTTGCACATTTATGCTCATCCCAGCTGGAGTCTGCTCTTTCACAAAAACATGGGACTTTTAAAAATGTTTATACTTGCGAAGGAAGGGCAAAATCATTCAATGGCTCATAGTAAACCACTAGTGGCCATGAAAGAATTTCATCTGAAGCATATCCCCCATCTAAATCATGCCACGCTGTTAGGATCAGTCACACCCTGGCTTGGTGTCCCCTCTGCTCAGTTTCACTGTTCACTCACTGTCAGCCGATAGTATAGTTCTAGCATTCACAATTTTTTAATTTTCTATTTTTTTATAATTTTTGACATCAGGAATTAAACAAGGGGTGCTTTAAGATGGAGATGCATTCCCAGTCGTATTTATCCATTTGTTTGTTTGTTTATTTTTGAGGCGGAGTCTCACTAAGTGGCTGAGGCTGGCCTCAAACTTGGAGTCTCCCTGCTTCAATCCCTGCTGGGATTACAGGTGTGGGCCACCACACCTGGCTTATCATTCATAACTTTCTAAGCTTTATTCTCACCTTTTAATTTTCTTAGTTGATATAAAATCTTGTGGTAATATTATTTTTATGAAAGTTTAAGTGAATTAGATAAGAATTATTCACTTAGAGTTTCTGAATTAAAGATGTTTGCACTTTAGAGAATCAGAATAAAAACAAAATACTTTCCTTGTTCTCCAAGACATTAAAATTCAGTTAAAATATAAAGCAGATTCATGTAGTGTGCATTATGAATACTAAAATAAATGTTCAGATAAACATACATGAAAGGATAGATACTCAAGAGCTTGTTTTTACGTGAAATCACAAAGAACACTTAATTTGCTTTTAATCACTTTTGTTAGAGGTTATTAAAACATGCATACCTTAATAAGAATATGTGAATACCATAAAAATATAGAAGACCAAACAACAATAATTTGAGGGGAAAAAACACATTACAAGACTTGGACAAATCAGAAGTAACTTGAATATTTGAGGTGTAATATGACAAAATTAAAGAAAGCAGTACCTAATTCAGGGATGCTTAAACTGATAATGCCCTTGAAAGACATGTTCATGAATTCTCTATTACTTGTACTATTATCCCAGATGCCAGTTGAAGTAAAACCCATATATACACCACACCACTTATATTAGTAAATTTAATTTGGTAGGTTGTACAGTGATGCTATTTATACATGCTGAATATAATAAAGGACTCTGAGGAAGACAATTGGAATCTCAGATGCAAATTGTTAGTGATAAGCCAGAGAGAGAGAGAGAGAAAGAGAGGGAGGGGTAGGTGTCTTGAACAAACAGACTGTAGCAAAACATGATAGATGTTCATAGAACTTCATAGAAGCGATCCATATAGGAGTTCCTTTAAGTTGAATTACCTTTCTGATTACTGCAAGAGGCGCTAGTGAAAAACACGACTGGTGTACCTCCTTGAGGTATTTGCATATTTCTGCACTGTCCCCTCTTCACCACAATTGTAGTGGACTGAGAACAAATTGGTCTATTGATTAACAGACAAGGGGGAATAGAGTCTCACTCCTGACCCTTTCACATTGGAGCAAGTTCTACGAAGCAACTTAACTGCATCTCCTCTCCAGCTGAGAATATATGGTCCTAGCTTTATTTTCTGTGCACTATTCTCTTTGCCTAATTCTGAGATCACAAAGAAAAAGAAAGAAAGAAAAAAAAAGAGGAAAGAAAGAAAGAAAAAGAAAAGAAGAAAATATATTCATCTAAAGAAGACTATCTCAGGATCTGCTTTCCAACCAAGACTCCAGAATTTCTCAGGCCATGCCACAAATCACTTAAGCATCATATTAATGATATCGTTTTTAAAATTCTTATCATCTATAGAGTTACTCTACTAACATGTCAACTTGTAACTGCTACTAAAAAGAGACTGCCAATTTTAAAAATCAACCATAAGAATAGTGAGAGACTGAATATACAAATGGATCATATATGAAAATAGACCTCTGCCCAACACTTCTGCTGCAACCAGCCCAGGACATCAAATCAAAGCTTCTGCAGTCAAATCAAAACTCACCCAAGACTGTTAGATCCTGGTTCATGACTGCCAGATGATCTACATTTTACCACAGCTTCCAACTTAGGACCACAAAACAGAGACAGGTAAAAATGCTCCTTAAGTCAATCATTTAAGACGCCCTGTTTCTAGTGACCTCCTCCAGCTTCCTCATGCTAACAGCCTCTGATCAGAGCAAACCTGAAAAAAAAAAAAATCAAAGATCAGGCCTCTCTAGTGATGGTCTCCCCACAGACAACAAATTGATCTACTACCCATGCATAAAAATGCCTTTATAAGAGCTAAGAAAACCAGGAAAGAGATCAGAGTATTTAATTTGAACATAATTATACAAAAAAAAGACACAGTGAGGAAGGTAGGAAGGACTGTTTTATATTATCCACACCCCTCTCTCACGCCAGTCACACAGCATGAAGAAAGATCCTGCCTGCTTACGGAAAAGAAAAGAAAGACAGCATGAGAATTTGCCAGGGACCCTGACAACAGGGTTGCCACAGTGGAATCCAGCCCACAATTCAGTTTGGTACCTCTGGATTGAGCCTCCAGAACTTTCCTGGTGTCAAGCAGGAATCTATAGCCCATGTGAGACAGACACAACCTCCAGTCTACATCCCTGATGGCCAACTGCCACAGCACTGAGGTGTGAAGAGCATGCAGTGGCCTGTAGAACACAGCTGCTATGGAATTTGGGCACACCCCAGCTCCTCCCCAATTTAGTGGTTAGAGAATTGCATCCTAGAACTGTGATGGCTGCATTATTCTCAGAGTTAGGGAGATGTTCAGGATCACAATAGCCACAGATGTATCAGGCTTAGGATGGTATCAGATGGCCTGCTTAGCATCTCTGAACAGACTTAATATTCATTGTGTCAATCAGATAAAGCCAGTCTTCAGAGACTGAGAAAAGTCTTTTAAATGGGTGGACTTTGACAGACAGCCATCAAGTTCAAGAATAATCAGGAAAACATGACCTGACACAACAGAAAAGATAAAGTTCCAGTGACTAACCCTTAAACACTGGACATGTAAGAACTATCTAGAATTAGTCCAAGACAACTTTTAAGGAAGCATTCAGAAAATTAATATATCAAAAAATTTAGAGAAATTATTCAACAAAGTCCAGAAAACAAATAATCAGAATTAGGAATTTAACATGGATATTGAGATAATAAAATAAATCCAACAGAAATTCTGGAGCTCTGGAGGTTGAGGCAGAAAGATTGTGAGTTCAAAGACAGCCTCAGCAAAAGTGAGGTGCTAAGAAATTCAGTGAGAACCTGTCTCTAAATAAAATGCAAAAAATAGTTCTGAGGCTGTAACTCAGTGGTTGAATGTCCCTGAGTTCAATCCCTTGTACCAAAAGTAAATATATAATGTAATATAATGAGAAAAAATTAAAAATACAATAGAAAGTATCAACAGCAAGATGTTGAAGAGACTTGCTTAACCATAATGATACTTTCTTCTTTGTCAGCAGAAGAATCTGTGAATTTGAAAATGTTTTATTCAAAAGCATAAAGTTAGAGGAGAGAAAAGAAAAATGAATAAAAAGGAATGAAGAAAGGTCATCCGATTTATAGGACAGCATAAGAAAGAGTGAACATTGATTTCATAGGAGTTAAGAAGATCTGAAAAATAAGTTGATAGAAAGCATATTTTAGGAAATAATTTCCAAACCTAGAGAAGGATATAAATACTCAGGTACAGGAAGGTTCAAGGTCTGTAATCAGATTCAATCCAAATAATTCTACTTCTAGACATACTGTAATACTGTCAAAAATCAAAACAAAGAGAAGATTCTGAAATCAGCAAGAGAAAAGAAGAAAATGGCATGGAAGGAAGTTCCAAAAAATGGAGCAGCAGACATTTCAGCAGAATGAATGAAAGTAGAGAGTGAGTGGAAGAACAAGTTCAGAATGATGGAGAGGGAAGTTAGTTGGCATATAGAATAGCATTCTCTGCAATGAAGAGAGAGAAAGACTTTCCCAGGCAAGCAGGTTCTGAAGGACTTCACCTCCAGTGGACCTGCTTACTGGAAATGCCAGAGGAAGTCAATCCCTTGGGCTGGGAGAAAAGAATATGGATGCCTAGCAGGAAAACATCTGGAAGTGTGAAAGTCAAGGGGATTTGTAAATGCACAGTCAAAATGCTTTAATGATGTAATGGTTGTATGGAAATCACTTCTGTGTTTAGCCAAAAGTCTAAAATAAAAAATGAATAAATGTAATAATAACAGTATGTTGTTAAAGAGCATGCAATATAAGAAGATGGAAATTGTGACATCAGAAATTCTAAATTCATGAAGTACAGTATAAGTATAGAAGATTTCAAAGTGTGTGTGTGTGTGTATGTGTGTCATAAAAGTTATCAGCATAGAATAACCAGTTTTAAATATAAGATGCTTTTTATAAGCTCCGTGGTAACCACAAAGAATAAACTTCCCACAGAGAGCAAAAATCAAACATATCACTAGACAAAAATGACTTAAGAACAAAGAAGAGAATAATAAAGAAAGGGAAAAATAGAAAATAGTAGTAGTATGCCCTTGTCTGTCAACAATCACCTTGAATATAAATGGATTAAATTATCTACTCAAAGGGCATATAGTGGCTATATGGATAAAGACACAAGATTCAACTACATAATGCCTGCAATTGTCACTTCTTCTGTAAGGATGTACAATTTGGGTAAATAAAAAGATAGAAAAATATATTCCACAAAAATGGAAACCAGAAGAGAGCAGTAGCAGCTATGCCTAAGTAAAGTCCATTTTAAGTCAGAAACTATAAGAAGAGACAGATGATCATCCTATCATGAAGCCGTCAATCCAGAGCCAACCTGAAATCCTCCTTTTCTGTCCATAAAACTTCCCCAATTCCATTTCCTGATTTTGACTCTTACCATCCACCATGACAGTACTAAAAAAATACTCTTCTCTTAGGAAGCTCTGAATAGCATTTCTGCCTGAACTCATGTGGGTGGGGATGGGGGTGACATTCCACACCAGAAATGGAACCAAAAAAGTACAGGAAGGAGCCATGACCTGTCAACAAGGTGGATTTAGTGACTATTCATGCAACAGTTTTGAGAGAAATATTGAAATAAGTGCATTGTCGTGAGTAACTGGAATCATTACCAACCACTCTTTGGAGTATGGCATTTCTTTACTGTCATTTTTTAAGGTAAAAACATTCTACATGCTAATATTTATGAAGACAAAATTCCAGTAGTTTACAATAAAACTATTTGAATGTGTGGTTTTATTTTCCCTAATTCAAATACTTTAATATTTATTTTGAAAAGATATAAAGATATAATATGCTTTGATATTTTCCAGTTTTCCCAGATCTAAATAATTTTTGTTCAAAAATTATTGGTAAGAAGGTGACTCTTCCATGAGTGTCCTGTGTTCTCCTGCTATGGAGGTCGGACACACAGAGAACAGGCTGGGTGCCAGCTTACTGAAGTTGGATTTCAACAGAGGGAAAATTATTTTGTATATGGCTTCAAGCTCATGTACACAAACTTCAGAATTTCTACCTTTTCCTATGTAAAGAAAGTATATTACTAATGCTTAATTTGCAAAAAGAAAATCATTTCTTGCCCTTCAGAAGAAACTAATGACACTAGTATATGGCAGCTGGCTTCACATGTGGAGATGGCCTCATTTGCACACATTTATTATGTTCCTAGAGTTCTCTATGGTAGCACAGAAATGACCAGTTTAGGGAAGAGATGCCCATGACTTCTAGCTGTGATACTGATCAAGTTCGCTGTTGACTCCTCCTGGGCTCGCATCTTCCTGACCACGGGGAGAGACCACATGGTTGTGCGGTGTTTGCTTTTTTGGTTTCTCTTTGGACATAATTGCTTCTTGTGACTATTTTCCTCTTTAATGGGGCACATGACTTACACTTTAACATACAGATAAAGTCTCTGCAGTCTAACTTAATGCTCATTTAGGCACTTTTATGAGCAATCTGGGAAAAATGCAAAAGCATTGAGAAATTTTTAGAAAATATTTCTTCCTAGCCAGGACGTTTTTTTAGATATTTATGGAGGTTATGAAACACTAAATGTAATGATTGAAATATTATGAATTTCAGGACAGTTTATATTGCATAGTCTTCTTGAATTTTTCAACCCAAAGAATATACTATCTCATCTTCCAGCAAAAAACACCAACATGTTTATTAAAAAATAATTTGTATATCTTCAAATATTATGCTAATAAATATATATTTTACTTTAAAGAAAATTATATTCTGAGATTTTCTCAATATTTTGATAAGCTTTAAAGGCAGTGGCTTCAGAATAAATCATTAGGAACATACACTCTATTGAAAGATTCATGTGTTCTGCCTTTGAATAAGTGAAATGCTACTTTGAGTTCAATATTTGTGGCAACCAATGAAAAGGTGTATGTCACTCAATGTTATCAATTCCTGTGTATTACCTTGGGAATTTTACCAGAGATTTTGAAAAACATAAATCCTGGATGATTTTCCTGTCATTTAAAAACCATTAAAATTACAGTTATTCAAATGTCATTTTAAAACTCATTCATTTAAATAGTTCTTTGTACCATAAATAAATTGTTCTGTGCAGCGAAGCAACACCTTTAAACGTAATTTGTCTTTGCTCTATTGACTCAGAATAAAGTTGATACACTATATTTTGCTGGCAAAACATTTACTTGAAATACTCCAATAAATATGTCCTATTTTCATTTTCAAAAAGCTTTAGAAATAAATTCACTGAATCATAAACATGTGCATTTATTGCAAAACACAACTTCACTTAGTAAATTTTATCTAGAAATAAATGTATAAAATCTTTGCATAAAATTTCTGTTTGAAATGATATTCAGATTCCTGACTCTTTCTATTCCACATTCAATGATTATTTGGTGGTAATTTTTTTTTTATTTGCTGAAACACATGGTCTGAAAATTTATCATATTCGAGCTGGAAATGACAAAACACAGGACAGAAGCTAAATTGCCCATATCACAAGTTTGACTGAAACAGGTTTTGTCCCAGTACATAACTTCCCCCATACCAAAGTGGAATAAAAATTATAACCAATTTTTTAAAATGTATTTCTTACCTGCTGTGTTATTTAATCTAGCCTTGATCTTAGTAAGTATTTTCTTGGGAACCTCTGACCTTGGTGACTACCCAACCCATATTTCTATTCTCCACTGATTCTCCATAACTCAAGGTTTTCTTTTAAAAGAAATCATGTCACCTCCAAGTTATAACCCCAGACAACAGTCACAAAGGAACTTCTTTTCCAAATTATAACGGGAAACATTCTTATTGTGAAAAAATGTGTTCCATTAGAAGTTGAGAAATTAACTAAAGGTTATCCCCCTTTCTTTTCATCACATTCTCTCTATACAAATAAATGTCCTTATTTTACTTTATATATGCATTTTTATAAGCTTCCAACTTATCTTAATGAAAAGACATGGCTTATCATTTGACTATATCATGGGCATCTTTCTTGGGCAATTATATGGATAGTTGGATGATAACTATATTGTAATTATCATCTATATTATATGCATCATCTAAATATTCATATAATTACTCAGATATTAATTTGATTATGTATAAATTAATTTATATTATAAATAATTTATTTATAAAAAGTTATTCAACTTTAAACTTTTGGCAGTCATTCAATTTTCTTACAACATTTGATGATTACCACTAACCCTATAGAAAATATTCTTAAAATAAACATATTTCCTATTTTTGTCTTGTTAATGAATGCATAAGCTTATGAATCAGGCATGATTCAGTGATGATCCTAAAATCAAGTTTATGTTTTTTCCTATGCTCTCTCTAAATTTGCTCAACAAAATAGTTACTTCTCTGCTACTGGGTAAAAGTTTTCCTCACCTGAATGAATTTTCTGGTTACTCTTAAGTAATACAAAGGCTACAGTTAATTGAAATTATAAACCATATCATTTGGGTAATTAAAACTGTCCACATTCCAATTTGATTATTTAAATATAAAGTAGCTTTTATTTCTATTATTTGTTTAATGAAAATTACAGTTTCTCATCTTATGATGTAGGGTCACCAGAAAAATATAGGATGCCTACTTAGTTTAACATAAAAAGTGGTCTTTCTTAGTGTGTGTTCCATGCAATACATAGAATATAAAATACCATTTTTTATCAGTAGCAAAGTTCAATGAGGTTATAAAGGTCCTAATCCAATAGTATTGGTGACTTTGTAAGAAGAAGGCAAGAGAGAGAAAGCTCGCTCTCTCTCTCTCTCTCTCCCTCTCCCCCTCTCTCCATGTTTTCCTGTGCTTACTCTGAGGAAAGATCCTGAGAGGACTAGAGAAAGGGTCACCCTCTGAAGTCCAGGAGGAAAGCGTCACCAGAGCATCATTGGCCAGCACTTGCATCTTAGATGGCTGGTGTCCACAAATGTGAGAAAATACGCTTCTGCCATTGAAGCCACCAAGTCAGTAAAAGTATATGATGAGAGACTAGATGTGTGCACCCTGGTTGTGGCAGGTGGACTTTCTCCAGGGGCCGCTGGCTGTCCACTCTGCAGTGCACTGACTTTTGCTTCCTCTCTCCCCTCTCCAGTCCTCTTTCAGAGGCTCACTCTGAACCCATATTACTGCAGCATTAGCATCTGGCCAGCTCTGGCCCCACCCATGGGTGGGAGTCATCCTGTACTTACACACAGAAGCTCTTTCACTGCTGCCCCTGTGGCTGTGCCCCTGTCATGTTTCCAGACCTGAACCAAGCTCAAGTTCAATACCAACCCCAACTAGAGAGGCCTTGACAGTCTCTGAAACCAGAGAGCTCTTAAGGTCTCCATGAGAGATGGGGTAGTCCCCCATCTCAAAGGAAGACCAGTCTCCACCCCACTGACATCAGCTGGGCCATGTGACTTCTTTGGCCATTGGTCTGTGAGCAGGAAGATGGCAGCTGTTTGTGAGAAGGAGATTTAAGAGGCACGGCATGTTTAGCGCTCTGCCTGGATTAATTCTGCGGCGTGTGCCTTCTCTCCAGTGTGCCAATTTCCTGTTAGAGAGAAACTAAGCAATTTCTTGATAGCTCTGACAGGTTGATCACTGGAATTATGGATTATATTGAGGAAATAAATGAAAGGCATGACAAAGAAAGCAGTTATATTTTTATTGAGGAACAAATACCACAGAAAAGCAAAGACAATCTTGCAGAATATGAGACACACTCTCAGAAGGGAGGGAGATATATACTGATAACTTGCATGAAAAAAAATAATGATGAATTTTATCAGAACATTTCCCCCTTGTAAAGAGGCGCGTCGCTGTTTTTGTATATTTTTATACAAACATATTTTCAATTGTGAAGTGGAAAAGAAAATGAGCTCACTACTATGACCATCTCCCTCCCTGATGATTTTACCTGGAGAAGATAACTGTGGATCTGACAGTGTCTGATTCTGGGCATTTTATGGACTTAATTTGTTCTAGGGAGAGCCCAGGGCAAGCACTTGGGGTTAATGTAGGGTTCTCTCTCCCATGGCTTACTGCCTTTCCCATCTGGCAGCCCCAGATTCCTTTCCAGGTGCACCAGAACTTTGTTCTCCATCTCTTCTGCACAGGGAGTCCCCTTTGTTCTCCACCTGTTGTGTAGCGAGATGAGCCAGGGCCTCTGCTTCTGGGCTGTTTCACTCTCTGTTCTCTTAGGATCATGCCTTGGGATTTGGTAGCCCTTGGATGACCAAAAGTGGTGTTATAAGAAGTAGAATATAAGGCATGCAATTCCAAGCCAGTGGGTCAGAGGCCATGATCTGGGATTTGGAAGAAACAACCCATAGAACGTGACACTTTGCTTTTCATTTCCCGTTGGGCCATGTGTACATTCCCCTGCAGTTTCCTTAAGCTTCGTTCAATGTAATGAAACTTATTAAGAGTTTTATATTGTCAGAAAAATTGTGAAAATAGGGCTGAGTTCCCATTTTCACCTATGATTAAAGCTTGTATTTGTATGATGTATTTTTAAGAATCAGTGAAGAATCAATTTTATATATTATTAACTAAAGAATATGCTTGATTCAGTTCCCTTAGGTTGTGCCAAATGTCCCTGTTTCAGAACCCCTTTTAGGAACTGCACTGCATGTAGTTAATGGCTGCTTGGATGTGATAGTTACTCAGCTTCCCAGAACCTGGTATCTTGGGTACTGGTCAGGTACTCTACAGAACACCTCTCAAGGGGGTTCCTGCTGACAGTTCTCTCCTGCTACACTTAGGTTTTAGGTGGGAAGCCCACTGAGGTATAGCTCTATTCTTGTAATGTGTTTTTCATTTCTTTTGCTTGGTTAGGCTTAAATTGCTTTCATTTTTCTAGTTAAGGTCAAAACTTAGATTTGTTTCCTGAACCCTTGTTTTCCAATATATGCATTTATTAGTATAAATTCTCTTCTGTGTCAGAGCCCTAAGGAAATGATTATTCGTTCTTCACAGTGAGAAATTGGGGAGAGAAATAGGGTTCACAGAAGACTGACAGATATGTGTATACCACCCAAGACTCAGGCCCAAGAATTTTTCTTCTCATGTGAGTCCACACTTGGCCTCCTGGGAGTTATCAAAATGACTATTGAAGTGTTGCCACCAATTTGTGGTTCCAGCAACTTGGGCACCAATGTGCTGGTATTATTTGAGACTCCCCATTTGCATTCATATTATAGGTGGTAGCTTTTACTGGGACCTACATTCTTTGATGGATCTAAAACAATAACTTAATAATTATCTATTTCAACTTTTTCAAATATGGGACTGACACCTTTGAAGATCTTCACATATTAGAGCTGAAGAAAGAAAAACAAACAAACTTTTCCTTCTCAGATGGAGTTTACAAAACAACTCTGTGACACTATGGGTCCCCACGATACAGTGTAAGAATTTTATTTATACCAATTTCTTCATACACTATGCCCACATAGATACTCCACAGTCTTCATCGCTAAGGATCAAGTGAGCTCCACCACTACCCTGGCGCTTTGTATTTCAAATCATATGTCATTTGTTGGTATTCTGCGATTCCTGCTTGCTTGCTTTTGGAATATTACTTGGTCTTCTGGAATCTCCTACAGGATTAGTGCCTCACCTCAGAACTCCCATTTTTGTGCCAGCTACTTCCCAAATTCCTCAAGTAGAACCACTCCCATGCTTCCCATGTACCCAGTACCTGATGCCCTGGGTTCCATGTCTAAAGCCCCTGAGAAATCCCCCGAGAGCCTTCCCAGTTTGATGAAACCATCCATTCCTAAGATGTGTTGTCCTGAATACTGTACAGGCCAAACTACTCGTGTATTGTTCTTTTTATAACATAAAAGTTAACTACCAGTAAAGGAGTTCCACATCCACAGTGGTTCTGAGTATTGGATGAGAAACAGACTTTATTTTTTACCCACCCTTTCTCTTTATTTGCATTCAGGCAGATATGAGTTATTTTCCAAATGACTAATAGTGACACTGTCTTGTGCCTGTACATGCTCTTGAAGAACATGTGAGATTTCTATTTGTCCTCTCAAGGGTTTCACACTTGTGTAAATGAGTAAGTTATTGGCAGCAATATTTTCTTTTTCTTTTATTGACTAATACGCATGAGTTTTAGTCAGTAGTGTTCATTACTATGCCTAGTGTGTCAGCCACACTGCAAGGATAACAAACTCAAGAGTATCTGTTCATTTTATGCTTCATTTAGGAGGTAATAGACGTGTTGGTAGATTTGTGCTGTTTAAAAATCCTCTCATAGTTTCTTAGCTTATACAGAAGAAGAGGGGACCCTGAGAAATGCCTTGTTGAAAAATATTAATTGAATTTTATATACTTGCCTTTCTTAAGAAGACAATATTCACAACTATTTGAATATCAAAGGCACAATTTTAAACTAATTTTTGAATGCTGAAAAACAATTAAAGATAATAGTAGAATTATAAATTTCTCATGGAGAATAACTATCACAAGAATGATCTGATTAAATGACAGATATTGTTAGTACAGTATTCTTATTGGGAAAAAGTCAATAAGTAGTCCTCCATTCCATAGATGTACTGACAAAATACAGTTATAAATGTCTAGAAATTTTCATTTTAAAATCAAGAGTCCAAACTCAGTTATGGGTATTGTTTGCAGCAGGCATGCAGAGGTTTACAGGTCATGTCACCATGTAAGAACCGGCCTTTGACTCCTCTTATTTATATCACCAGTCAGAATGAATTTTAAGGGGAACCAACTGAATATACTTTTAAGTTGCAAATACTTAATGCACATGTGTGTGTCTGTCTGTATCACACAATCTAAAAAATATATCAGTTTTTTAAATTCTGGATGGTCATCTCTTTTTTCTTTCTTCAGAATGCAAGAAAAAAATGGAAAGTCAGCATGCTAACATGTGCTCCTTCTTACATGGATATCCTATGTAGTGATGTTATTACTGTTGATAAGATAGCTAATTCAGAATGCCAGAATGCCAGAATCTCAATAACTTTAAAACGCACCTTTTCCTCCCTCCCTCCTGCCTTTCCCTTCCTTTTCTCTCTGGCTCCCAGGTTCCTTTTCAGTCCTCTCTTCTCCCCTCCCTCCCCTTTCCTTCCTTCTGCCCCTCCCTCTCTTACTTCCCATCTCTCTCCCCTCCCTCCTCCCTTCCTCTCTGTTCTTCCTTCCTCTCAATTCTTCAAGAGCCATATTTTCTTAATCCCAAGTCACAGTCCCTCTTGTTAGCTGGCTTCATTATTTTTTTACTACTATCTTCTAGATCTACATTTCCCTACTTGGTCCTGGGTATTAGCCCATTAGTATNGAGGAGGAGGAGGAGGAGGAGGAGGAGGAGGAGATGGAGATGGAGATGATTAAGATTTGTGGAAAGCTAAACGGTTACTGTTTGGGGTAGACTGAGAATGAATGACCATATGCTAGTTATTTTCTCAATGGTCATGAGGGCCCCAGTGAGGACAGCTGAAAAGAAAGAATCTGGCACTCTCCTGCACACAGACACCTACCCTCCTGGAACAGCTTCAGAGGTTTCAGGGAAGAGCTGTGAGGACTCGCTGCCCCGTGAGTGTCCAGGCAGCTGCACAGGGCTGCGGAGACCCCCGTCCACGCATGCTCCGTGGCCCTCGGGAGGGCGACCCCCCAGCCTGAGGCCTTCCCAGCCACAGGCTCCTCCTCCCACATCCCATGGGACGTGGCACCTTTTCCTGCTCTGTTCTCCCTGTTTCCCCCAAATCTCAGCCAAGGCTCCCAAGGATCTGAGTTCATTCACAAATACTCCTCCGTTACTCTGTCTTCTAAAACCAGTTTGTGCAATTGCCTTTTCAAAATCCATTTTCTCATTATTGAAATTCTTTTGATTCATTTCATAAAATATCTTTTGTATATTTTCCCCTGTATATGGTAGGTGATGGCTTCATTCAGTAATTAAACACTAAAACAATCTCAAATGTTTCAATTGTCTGTGTTATAATGTAAAATTTATTTTTTTATTTATTATAAATATCTGAGAAAACAAAAGATGAAAGTGTTCAGATTTCTGGTTTTAGTTATCTAATGTTTGAAATGAATTCAAACAATTAAAATTGTTTTATTTAGCTTTGTGAAAATTTAAAATTTTGGCACCCCTTTAATTTTATTCAGTAAAGATGCATGTTTTCTAGAAATAACATGATTTATGTTTTAATTTTAAAGACTTGTATGTAAATTACATTCCCCTTTGACTATAGTAACTCTATTGAACACATTAACTCTCAGTGACTTAAGCAAATTACATGACCTTTTGTGCCTCAGTTTTCGTATACAAAAAGAAAAGGTATGATTTTAACACATGGAGGCAGTCCCTAAATGCCACGCTCCACAGGAGGAACACACACCATTTCTGAAACATTATAGATAATCAATAACTAGTACTTTTATTTTCTGCATTTTGTTTCTGGTACTTTGATTTTAAAATAAGCTCGCTGCTAAGAACAAAGACAATTGGAGGTCGCTGCACTAAGGAGCATGGAGTGAGTCACTTCTTATGTCCTGTCCTTCCCAGCCCACCAACCCAGTTCTTTTGGATGTGGGGAGAGAGAGAAATATAGACTAGAATTAAAAGACCTAAATTTAAATGGTGAGGTGTTCCACTCCAAATTCTAGAGGGTTTTAGAAACCTGAGACATGGACTAGGCTCACTAAGTATAGGATGGTGATTATTTTCTATAATTATATATGTTTAGTTTATCAGGTTCCAACAAAGTAGAGGAAGCTTAAATTAATTTCTCTGATTTATCCCTGTATGGTTTTGTTAAATTCTGAGGCTAGAAACAGCAGCTGCAGTATTCATTAGTGCTTTAGGCAGAGCTGGAATTATGTGAAGTCAGAACAGCAGTGGGTGGAAATAAATCTAGTCGTCCTGGTGGTGTGGAAACACAAACAAATTGAAGAGAAATTGGCAAATTGGCAGACAGGGCCTCCCAATGAATCCGAGTTCTGAAGATTATGCCCTGTTGATAAATCATTGTCCTATAGAGACAATTGTAATTCACTTTTTCTATTCTTCTTGATTCCTCTGTGTCTGCAAAGAATACAAGAATGACTTTGACAATTACATGGGTCACTGTGGCTGGTATCCTGGTTTGGGAAATATCTGAGAAAACCCATCATGGTCCAATATCTGCATTTACTTGAGCTTAAGAGGTGGGAACTTTCAAGGTACTTAGCACATTTTCAAGTGACATTTAATATTTTAAAGCATTTATTTGTAACTGAAAACTCCTGTAAAATACTCTCTGAAAAGTTAGCATAGTATTATGTGATCACTTAATGCAATGCAAAATTGAAATTCATTATTAAGTGACTTACCCAAAGAATCACATCTATAAATACATGGACCCAAGTTTTAAAGCCATATTTTAGTCCACTGTTCTGAACACTGAAATAAAGTCTCTTGACAGTAGTACATTTTATTGAATGTATTTAGAAATAAAACTGAAACTGCACCATTCATTATTTATGTGTTCCAGTAATTCTTTGAGATTACATGCTAATTTAAATCCAGTAGTTGCAAAAACTTTCAAAGTGTAGCTTTGAAAGAAAAGTCAGAAAAATTAAGTTAGCACTTTTGTTCATGTTTTTCAATTATTTATTGTCATATAATTATGTAGAAAAAACAGGAATTGGTAAAAGTGGTAGAGCTTTAAAAAGATTAATTAGTAGTCACTTATTGACCAATTATTCTGTATTTCACCACATAATTGCTGTGTATTTTCTGCCATTTTTTCCCCCAAAAAGTGGGGCATGACCATTATATGAAGCTTTAAAAAACAAAAATGTGCTGATAGTACTTAAAACTACTTACTACTAAACTTTCTTTGGTGCAGGATTAGGAGGCACAGAATATTTGTAAATACATTAAAAATTGAATTACCCAAATAAACACATTATCATTTCTTCATGACAGTTTAGCAAACATTTTTTTGCTCTGAACGTAATAAAATAACACATTACTTGTTATTGATTTGTATATTATAGTGGAAATATTATACTTAGGAAAACTTACTACAGAGTTTCATAGTATGGACTTACAAAATTTAATCTTCTGTGTCTGAAGATTCTGCACTGTTTCATCACTTGACACACCGTGCTCAGTGCCACTTGCACAGGATGAATTTACCATTGCTCTCAGGGCACCAAACAACCCTTGCAAGTTGGCCTTTGTGAACAGCGACAATGCATGCTCTGAGCCTTCTAGGCTGTCCCGCAGCTCAGTGCCTGAGAAAACAAGAGCCTGTCCTGTGCGGCTGGCGAATACAGCGCTGCTCAGTTTAACTTTTAAGTGTTATGATCATGTGATGGAAAGTTCTGAATTTTTGGACTAAAAAAAATGATGTGAAGATTAAGCAGTGACCAGCATTATGCAGAAAAATCTGGTATAGGAGACACCATGCTAAGCAACATTTCCTCCTGAATCGGGGAAGAGATGATCCATCCCCATTTCTATGGAGCACATGCACAATGACAAAACAGGTTAAGTTTATGTATTGAGTCAGGACCAAGAAGAGAGAATGGCGCCTTAGTTGTTCCAGGAGTGGCCATCCTTGGCCCAGAGGCCACAGTCAGGCATCATGTTCTTTAGCAATAAGCAGCTCCAGAGTTGGGAAGGCAGCGTTTAAACAGACATACACTGTTGGATTGTCCTAGCTGTTTGACAATTTGTGCTGCAATGTTAATTATGGACATTTAGAAGAGTAATGTTTTCTCAGCATTAGATTTCTACTTAATTCATAATTCAGGATTTGTGAGAGTCTTGCTCTAAGAAACACATTTGAAGAAAGGCTCATCTATAACATTGCTTTACCAAAATTGATCTGATGTCTTTCAGTCCTGGATCCTTTCTTCTGACGCCAGTTCTGGATTCCACACTAGCCACCCCAAAATTGGTGCCATCTCAGACGCACAAGTGTTCTGTGCCCTTGGTTAGAAATGGCTCTCAGCTACAAACAGTGGCCACTTTGTTTCTAAGTTCCTTCTAGAGGTTTATCCATCATATTATTGCAATATCAGTTTCAGTTGTGTACAATTTGACAGCCGCCTTTCAAATCTAGAGATTCTTTTCCAAATAACACAACTGTTTTCTCATTTTCAATTGTCAAATTTACTAAGAATATTATATATTTATACAATTTACATAGACACAGAGTCAATGAAGATCACAGAGTTGAGAATAAAAGTCATGTTTATGCAAACAATTGAAACACAAAAGGGGATATAGGAATGATTCCAATAGTTAACAAGGGTATTATAATACCCCATTTAATATTAATATGTATATAACAATATTTTGATATTCATTCAACAGATACAATATAATATTTGCCAAAGCTTCTAAGTACATTTTTCAGACAATTTAAATAAAGTGATAAAGAATGGGAATATTATATGGTATAAATTAAATAACTTCAAGCAGAAATGTACAGTTTGCATAAACATGTTACGGTTTTAAGGCATTATTAAATAATTTGTTTCTCATGTTTAATTACATGTGCAGTGTCCTCACAAACCATGTTGTGATTTTAGTTATATATTCTAATATTACAAGCAAAGACTGCATTGAGAAAACTTCCCTGATGCTTACAGGTGCTTGTGTGCAAAAGGACCCTAACTAGGGTCCTCAGCCCCAGCATAAAGAAAGCTTTTGCAAATGTCAATTCACCTCCATCCCAGTGCAGGATACTCAGTCAGTTAAATTCAATTAATTTTCCTAAAAGATTCCATTCCACTGAATGGTAAAGAGACGTGCCAAAAACCGTAGCAGGAAATTTATTCTATAGTCCAATTTAATCTGTTATTACTCCGCTTAAATTTTGCTATGACATTTATTATGAAAATTGCTTAGTCGTGTTATGTGGAAAATAATATTTCAAATACCTTTTGTGTAAAAATGTTATTTTACAGGAGCAACAAATGTTCCTGAAATGTAGTTACTTTTTAGAAATAGGAAGATACCCAAGAGGGGTATATTAGTGAGGAAGGAAGATCCCCTCACTAATCACTTTGCGGACTGATTTAGAAAATCAGAAAAAACATGCCAGTCACTGCATTCCAAGGTGATATGCATAAGTCCCATCGCCTCTGTGTGCATAGTCCTAAAAAAAGCAAGCAAAGTGGACTTTGATGTGCGGCAGAGTAGTTTCAATTCCTGTGCCACAGCTCATTACTGCAAGTCAGAAGTGTAAGTTGCTTTCCTCCTCATAGCACAAGGGACCCTCACATCTTGCCCAGTTCTGATACACTGTAGGCATGGCCTGTCTCCACTGGCCAGGGGACAACAGCAAGCAGAAAACACTTAAAGTGTTTTAATGAGAGTTAATTCAGGGATCCAGAAGCTTATGATACTGTAACTGCTGAAAACAACAACAACAACAACAACAACAATGAAGTTGGTGGACTATTGACTTGCCTTTGTGGAGTCCCCACAGCATACTGACTGGTACAGTCAGGATCCTCTGCCTCACCAGTAGGAAGGTGGAGAACAGGCTCGGGGAACAGCAATCCAGGGGTTCTGAAGTCAGCTAAGGAGACCACCAAAATTATTAACACCTGACACTGAAAAACATCCTGTGGAATTTGCTGCAGGACCACAGGATGCAAGAGAGCAGCAAGGGATAGGTGTGCAGAGGGTGCTCCTGTGCATAAATGCCTGCTGCTGAGGCACACATACACCCAGAAGCTGGGGCCAAGTTTCTTCTAGAACATTCTCAAAGGGATCTTCCACTTACTCAGTGTCACTTCATTACTGCAGAAGACGGGAAAAATGGATGTCGAGAAATCAACCATAGATTATTGCTCTTTCACTGAAAGATTCATGGAACTTTAACAGTTCACTTATTTAATTCAGTGAATTCTATAAGTTGAGATTCCCAAGGTCTCTGGAATGGGCTAGATAAACAGTCCTTGTCTTCACCCCACTGGACTTCTCAGCAGGATTGGACAATTCCACTTTTTCTTCTTACAGATAAAAGCAAAGAGCAAACTTCCCTTTCATTATTAGCCTGAACTCAGGAAGACCACACTTACAATTCTTCCTTTTATTTTATAGTTACTACTCTTTCTTCATCTCTTTCTTCAATTATTCCTCCAGTGTCTGCCTTCTAGATATGGTGAAATTCTGCCAGATTGTGTTGCTTTAACTTCTCCTCTTTAATTCCACACACATAATCCCAGAGTGAAGTTCCTGTCTCACTTTTTAACACCACCCTTACAAATGTAAACCCCCATGCTATCCCTTCACCCTGAATTCCAGGCTCATATATGCTAGTTATCCCCCCACTTCCTTCACAAGGATGCTGAATAATCACCACAGACTTAACCTCTCCCCATCAACTCCTGATCAAGACTGAAAGTGAAGAACTGCTCCAACACTCATAGCCAATCCTCCAGAAAGCGCTATCAGCCGGATATCTTCTCCCCATCACTTGCCTAGTCTCTGTTATCATTATCTCTTGTCTGCACCTCAGTGACATTTGGTTCATTACAGCATCATGAATAGAAAAATACTTCCTCAAGGAAGTCCCATCACATTTGCTGAGTGAGATTTTCTGATTATGCTCCTATTTACTCTCAGATAAGTGTCAGAAACCACAAAAGAATAATGGTGCAGCAGGTGAGGAAGTGACGGGGACAGCAATCCCAAACAGCCTTGAGTTTCACTCCTTCACTGTTTTCCATTCAGTTAGTTATATTTTTCCTTTATACCATGCCAATGTTGTCATGTTTGCAGAGGTCAAAATCTGTCTGCAAAATTATCAACAGGAAATCAAATTTCATATTGTAATTATAATAATAATGACTTTGAATCCTTGTTTTGGTTAATACGGGGGTCAAAGAGAGACAGTGGTTTATGGAACAAAAATTAGAGGAGAGGTGAAGGGGAATGCATATCAATAATTTGGGACATAAACCATCACTTATAGATTACAGAAATCACCTTTTGCTACTATCACTTGTACATTTGATCTCATTCCATCCAATTTCATGTGGTGATTACTTAAGTTCATGTTGAGTTAGTCCTGTCACATTCTCTTCTCTAAACATTTCCAATGGCCCCTCACTTGACTCCATAAAACTCAATCCTGAATGTGAAGATCCCTCATGAGCAGGTCCCATCCCTACCACTCTCCTGTTGGACTGCCTTTGCCCATTGCTGCCTGACCTCATTGACCCTTAAGCAAGCGTATTCCTGTTCATAGTCCTTGTAGTTGTTACCTCCTCTACTTAGCATTCCTATGCTTATGTGGACACGTGGCTCATTTCTTCGTGGACTCAAGTCTAAATTAAAATACTGCCAAAGCACAGAGGCTCTCCCAATGCAACTCCAAATACCAAGAAATGTCACTCACCAATTGAAGATCACTTTATTCTTTTCTTTGTGGCATTTATTAAAATATCACTCCTTGAGTTTTCTTGTTAGGATGGTATGATTCAGAGGTTTCCCACCTCATAAGTGTTGAAAGTACAATGATTCCATTAATATGCATGTTTCCTAGCCTCTATGAGAATTATAAAATTTTCAACTTGGTAAGGTAATTATAAAAATTAAATGGGTGTTGGTAAGTGTAAACCAAGTGAGAACAGTGCCTGACACATTGTACAGCCTCGGTGCTTGCTAATTTGCCTTGTCTTGTGTTTATTTATCTCTTCTATTACCTGTTGGAATCCAAGATCCCTGCAAGTTGGGACTTCCTTTGTTTCTTGTAAGGAAAAATAATAAAGGAGACACAGAGACAAGGTGCAGAGGCCGGAAGGGAAGTGGCTCATTGTCTAAGCCACCATGTTTATTTATACCAATAGGTTACCTTAGGTCATTAGTACCATAACTAAATTATTGTTTATAGAGTATCAATAAGGTTGTTTATTCTATGGTTACATTCCACACTTAAAATATGCAATGTCAGGAGCTTTGTGCAGCTCTTAAGAAAGTTCATTGTCTAAAGTTACTGTTAAGCAGGCAGATCCAGGAGAACTGGAGCTTGGTGAAACACAGTGTTAATCTAAGAAGCAAGTTCCTTTATTCCCAGGAGTTATGTGCCTCAGATCAAGATCAAAACTGATGAAATCTTAACACAGAGATTTCTGGTGAAGAACATTGCTATAGAGGCCAGACATCCTGTGTATTTACGTGTAAGTTTCCCAGCATTCAGGTATTCTGTGTCTTTGCACAGAAACTTCCTGGCTACCAAGCATGCCACAATCACGAAGATTATCAGAGACCCAATCCCAATTACAGAACCCCTACAGTTTCCTTTAGTGTTGTTTTTGACTAGGTGCCTAAAATGATGCCTGCCATACAGCAAGCATTCAACAAATGTTTAACAATTGGACAGAATAAATGAAGATACCAGGTAACTGAAACCCATTGGAAGAATGGAACTTTTCATCTTAAAGCCAAATGCAAATTTAGCTAACTGCAAAAGAAAGGTCCTTATAGTTATTCAGCAAGCACAACTGAATAATCTCCAATTCATGAACTTTACACACTTTCCCAAAGATACTGTCTGTAGGCTGGAATGGGGGAAAGGAAACGGCACCACTGAGAGAGAAACAGTGGACTGTAGTGTGGCTTCACATCCTGTTTCAATAAATGATTCTGCAACAAAGTGGGGTGGACTGCCTCATTGAACGATAATCTTACTTACTGGTGCTTTTCTTCTCTTTGATCTGAAATGAAAGTACAAAACTGGGAATCACACAGCAGAGACAAAAGAGATACACAAGCTAAATAAAAATACACGTGAAGCCTCCAGTGTTATTTTAGTGTGATACTGAGAAAGCTTTCTATATAAAAGTTATATAATGAATAGACCAAGGCTTACTAAAAATGGAGCTTGAAACATTCCAGTGCAAACCGACACTGTGAACTGCATACTGCCTATAAAACTTCACCTTGACTGTGAACAAACACAGACATCTGCAGCAGTCAATCCATAGTGAAATGGGTTTATCAGTCCAAGCGGGAAATTACCAGGGTTGACCAAAGATATTTGCTTTGTTACAGAAGGGTTAGGTTTCAGAAATGCAGTTATGATCCCATTTGCATCTAATCCCAAAGTAACACTACAAAAATAGCCATGAATGTCACCTTTGGGTGATGGTCATAGTGGACTTTGGTTCTCTGGAGTAGTTTTGCTTTTATCCATGAAAGTTCATAGCAAAAAGAACTTCTATATTTTTGCATATACTCAGGATACTGTATACATAGCAGGCTTTGTGACAAAACATGAATAATTGAAGATAAGTTTTAAAAATAAGTTTCAGTTCTAGTTGCTGTGTCGAGTCTGCTGACTCCAATAGCCCCTTGCACCCATTTGGAGGGAGGTACACCCTGCAGCACTTAATGCCACATTCCCAAGATCTTTGTTTTTGTTTAGAGTTGCTCTTAGTAATAACTATTTTATTCATTAACCTTTGACGTAGCAATATAAAAATGCTCCTAAACTTCAAAATGTATTTTCTGTTTTCTATAAAGAAAAAATATAAAAACATTCACCTCTGCAGACTTTGCCATCTGAAGTTAAGATGATTGCAAGGGAGTTTTTAGGTTGTTGCTGGGAAAATGAAGCTGAGTTTGGTGCTGATTGATTTTGATAGAGGAGGAGGGAGAGAAAAAATACAATAATACACTGTACTGACAGTTCTAGTGGGATTGGAGGGGACCTGGTAGTATTGAGAAGCAGGCATCTCCTCTGAGAACTCAGAAGAGGTGGGACAAGATTTCTATTTGGGACAGGATCTGGTGTCAGAATTGTCACTGTTTCTAGAGAGCAGTGAGAATGAGAGAACTCACCACCAGGAGCACTGAACTCTCCACATCCATCCTGGCATTTAGGGGAAGAACCACAACTTACGGTGAAGACCTGCAGCACACCCCTGCAACATTGCTCACCCCTGAATCATTGCTCTTTCGTACCTGTGTTGTCTTCAGTGTTGTCCCCGGGAAACTTTGCAGATGACTGTGGAATCTGGCTCCCTGGCACAATTTTGACTTAAAAGTTTGGCTCACCTGCGCTAGAGATGAGCATTAACATTAGAAACTCGAACACTGCCCACTTAGGTCATGATAAATAAGGCTGTGCAGGTTAACCAGAAGGATAGTTATAAATGGAAACTCCCAAGCAGAGACTTACAATTGACCATCCTGTGTGGAGTAATGGATAGAGCATATGTAGGAGTGAATACTCATTAAAGTTCCTAAAATTCATACGTAAAATAAATAAAGAGGTTTTCCAAATGAAATCTTTTTCTAGTAAGGGTTTTTTTTTTAAACAGTTCCAAGTATAAAAGCCTCTGAATCATACCTCTTTCAAGTTCAAATTGTTCTCCGGAGAAAGGACGATATAACAGTGTTCTATTCTGCATGATCCATCAGGTAAAATAAAATAAGCTATATTGCTGTATTCTTTCCAGTAGCTCATAAAAGCAAGTAAAAAATTCAAATCCCCATATCAAATGCAAAGTTTTACATGTAACACTATCAACTAGAATACAATTATTTGAGATTTGTTAAGGGACCCATACTGATGTAGGACACATTTGTTGTGAATAAATTTTAAATAATCTCGCTTCTCTATTTCATGACTAACATGTAACATCATATCATATTTAAAGAGCATATTTTAAAATTTTTTAATATTTAATTTTTAACACTAGTCTATGTTTCTTCCCTCAAAAGACATAATGATTCATTTATATTAATAATTTCTAATTTCTGTGAACAAAATAGATTCTAAAGATTGATATGAAGTTAATTTGAGGGGAAAAATGCCATAAGGAAAATACTCATTTTTTTCCATATTTTTATCCTGGAAACTGATAAATCAGAAAAAAGAACTGTAGTGCAGAGAACTAAAAATTGTATAAATCTTTTACAGTGCATATTTCAGGAGGATGTGAGTTATTCACTTGTTGTTTGTGCATAGTTTTAATATAAGTATCATGTACACCAATGAGTCTCTCTGACCTTATACCTGATAAGAATTATTCAGCTCAAACATGCAGAATAATCTTAAATATGTGAAAACAATGGGGGTTCTATCTAGACTCCCTGTTTACTTATACTCCATATAGATATAAGTAGATTTTTTTTCTATTTTGAAAGATTAACTGTGTCTCACATTAGTAACTTTTGTTATGATACTAAAAAGAATTAGCAATTAATCAAATAAAATAAAATAACATATTTAACATTTTGAAATCACAATTCTAAAGTCAGCATTGAATATCTTTATTTCTACCCATATATAGATTTAACTGGAAATCAAATTAAGGTAGATGTTGTAAAATACAGTTTCACTATTTGGTGAATTTTTAATAAGTCACAGAAACAGAAAGGCTAATTTTTCCAGATGAAGATCAACTAGTAAATATTCAATGTCTATGTAGAAAGACATATATGGAAAGATCTACAAATTAGGACAAAATGTAAATTGTATGATGTTGAGCCTTATCTGAAACTATTTAAGACAATTTCTTTTTCCATAAAACAGAAGATATGATATTAAATTTTATAAATTCTTTAGAATATTTAAATATGAAATTTAAGTTTAGTTGTTCATGTTTGTGGTTTTAAAGAAGAAGAGCTCAGCTATTTATTTGTGCCATGGTCTCTCATGTGAGGGTTTTGGAGAATACTTGCCATCAGTGGAAGACCAACTATATGCCCAAAACACCCCCTGTGACTTGGGTCCACCTGCTTCAGATTTTCAGTAATCTAAAAAGGTTGAGAGAGAGCATTAAAAGCACACACACACTCTTCTTTGAATGGAACTTAAATAATTTGTAATAGAAGAATAAATATTTTTTTGCAAAGCACCAGCACAATATTTTCCTAAGAGTTTCAGTCATGTTAAAACTCCTTTGGCTATATTCTATTTTCCTATATATAAGTATGAACAGAGACCAATGTGAGGAAATGAAATTAATAATAGAATATCCAACAAGAAAAAAGTGTCCTTTGGATTCTATAGGTTTCAGGTTGAAGTAAAGATAACTAAGTGAAACAAAAAGATGATATTTTTAGGTAAATCTATGATCCTATCAATTTAATCAAAGATTTAACATGAGGTTTGACAGAATGAAAATATGGTCAACACATACGTAGTGATGTCACTGTTTATCCTAATTGAACATTTTATGCTTTCCCAATCCCAAGGACCCTCCATGTCTACTCCCCTGTAGCTTGCCCTTCACCTTTATCAGGGCTAGTTATCATCACCTGGTGAATCACCGTTAAAATTCTTCCTCCCAACTACATTTTAGCTATTTTGAGGATAGGATTCCTGTCATGTTTAGCATATTATTTCCAGAATTCAACATAAAGTTCGGCATAAAATGTACCAGACTTCACATTTGTTAGGCTTGAATTTCGAACTAAGTCTAAGAGGAAATACATCATGTAAACCAGATTACATGAAATTAAAATTGCCATTTGTTGAACATCATGTACCAGACATATTTATAGTTGACATTTAGTAACATTATCAACCATGTAATTGTAGAGGAGAGCTTCATTATACAGAACCACAGCTCCACACACAGTTTAATGCAGAGATCAAACAAAGGAAATTCCCATACCCCAGAATAAGTTGTTTACTAGGAGGTGATAGGGAATTATTCATATGTTTGATTTTTTTTTTCTTTTTTGTCTATTTAATATATCAGAAACCACTATCAATTACAATATCAATGATTTATTAATTGGCAGATTTCATAGAAAAGTTGCCTTAGTCTCCATAAACTATCTTCATTTTGTAAATGAAGACAGTAAGATTTTGCAAAATGTCAAACTAGGAAAATGTAACAGAGCTAACAGATCTTAGATAACAATGTTGCAGAATTTTCCATTATTATTCATAGAACTCTTTTCCTGGGGAATGTCAATCAAAGTCTCTATTTTGACTGCAGCCACAATATAGATCCATGGGGTTGATGATAAAAACAAGTCAGCTATATTTCAAATTGTGTGCATGAATGTTTTATAATACTAATTTGTAATAATTCAACAAAAAAGTAAAATTGTCAAAACCTCTGTGGTTCTTTCATTGTAGATATTTACACCTAATGAAAATAAAAATTATTTAGGTGAACCATATCTAAATTTTCACCTATAAGTCAAATATTATGTATCTATAGAAAACCCTGGGAAATGGAACATCGTGTGTTTCAATGAGCTTTTCATCACACTGACCAAAATACATGACAAGAACAACTTAGACGAGGGAAAGTTTATTTGGAGTTCATGAGGAATGCAAAGGTCTCAGTCAGTAGAAGGTCGACTCCACACCTCTGGGCCCAAGGTGAGGCACCACATCACAGGGTAAGGGCCAGTGGAGAAAAGTTGCCCAGATCATGGGGGGTCTGGCAGCAGACAGAGGGAAGAGAGGAAGAGGTCACAGGGAAAATGCCCCTTCCAGGACACACCTTCAGGGACCTACCTCCTCCAGCTCTGCCCCACCTGCCTACAGTTACCACCCAGTCATTCATATTAAGAGGGTCTGATTAGGGTACAGCTCTCACAGTCTAATCACTTTACCTCTGAACATTCCTGCAGAAACACAGGGCTTCCCAAACCATAACATCATGCTTCCAAAATCTATTTCTAATTAAGCATGTGCAGAAAATAATACATGAAAATTAGTAAAAGAAGTAATGCTCAATTAAATGATTTATTGTTGCTCTATAATATCAAGTAGTCTGAAAATGAATAGTGATAAGTAGGGATAAGGTTATGATGACTTCGTAATTAAGATCTAACATGATGGGAGAAGAGTATATTGAATAAATTTTTTAATATTCTGATAAAGAGTCTCATATTGTGTCTTTAATGGAATAGGATTGTATTTTATTATCAAAACTAAAAGCTTTCATTTGGTCATATTTCTAAAGATTTTGATTATAATTAGGGCTTGATTCATAACTTGTTTTTTCACTTTGTTTTATGTATTCTTTCTATGATATTATTTTTAATGTGTAGTAGGTACTCGGAATGTGGTCAATGAACAAATAAATTAAAATGTTTTAAAAGGTAAATTTTTCTATGCTTATTCAAGAATCCCCAAGAAGTTCTAAACTATGTTGGATTATGGTCCGAGTCCAAGAGGTTATGGTCATTGAATGTGGCTTTCAGCATAGCTCAGAATATTTTGACTCAAGTAATTGGGGTAGAAACTTGTACTTTCAATTAATTTTTAAAATCGTGTTTTAACAAAAAATGATTTTCTTAATATCTTACACTGCAAGCATTATTTTAAAATGATGCTTTATGTCTACTTAAAAAAGAGGCATCATTTTTTTTCACACATTTTTATTTGTGAAGGCCCTCAAGGTAAAATGTTAAAGGTAACAAATATTTTAAGTTTGCCAACTGACAACTACTTTCATAATTACATGTTTTCTCTGGTAAATAGGTCAATAGGATACAGCTCTTCTTTTGGGAATTGAAAATTGTAGCTTTAGGTTCAAATAGGCCTATAACCATACCTCAGGGTAAATGCTCGAACTAAATTCTCACCTCACTGAATAAGGAACTAATGAGGAACACTTTAATAAATATGTCAAGAATACTTTTTAAATTTATAACTATCGATTTATATAATAAATGCAAGTTAAAAGAACAAAATTAAATGACAAATCCTATTTCTAAATTCTTTCTCATGAAGTATTGAATTCTGACAGTCATAACTATTTATTTAAGACATATATTCCAAATCATTAATGTAAATAAACAAAAATTATCTGCATACACATTAAAATCTGTTATTTTCTTCTGACATAAAATGTTTCCTTTAAAAATTTATGAAAAAAAAAAATTATTTACCTGGATTTCCAATCTTAAACATAGCATTTAATTGTTAAATTTATTCAGTAATCTTTACAGTATTGTTAAATTAAAATACTACAGTGTCTGCTATTCAATATATCTGTATGTTCAGAATATTCTTTACTGAAGGAATCATAAATTTATTGCAATATGCATGATGAAAAAACTGCCTCCTTAGTATAAAAGAACAAATTAAGTAATAATACTTCAATTAATACTTTGGAAAATTTTTTTTCTTAGGGATTTGATCATGATATATAATTTAAAAAAGATTACTTATAATCTTTTTTTATGCTTTAATCAAACATGTTTATTTCTATATTCCAAATCAATATTATGTTTTAATCATCATACATTGGAATGAGGATTGAACCTTTTAGTTCCATTTGGCTATGAGAGCTGCTCTCTCTCATCTTTCTAGGTAGATTTTATAGGAATTTAGAAAGAAAAGGAGAGCTGCCTTGTCTTAAAAATACCAACCTGGTCTTTGTTCACACCAAGCACTTATATCTCAAGGACAAAATTCACTGCAAAAATAAAATAAAATAAAATAAAAGATAAGACAGTTTTACTTTATTTTTGCCCTGCCTTTTTAATTTATTGTCAGACTCGGTGTTTACTGAGCTCCTAACTGTGATAGGAAAGCCTGTAGTCTTTTATGTACAGATTGAAATGACTTTCCTTCTGTGTCCACTCAGGGGTTTCAGAGTCAGAGGGAGAGATGTAGAAGTCATGAAATATTTCAGCTAAAAAGCTCATAATATGATTTTTATATTATGTCAGTAAAATTTTCTGTGCCATGAGTATACAGCATAGCATGAAAAAGTATTTCAGGGAAGCAAAAAAGGGTTTGCACATTCATCTTTTATCACCCCAGAAAATAAACTTTATTTTCTATTCCTAAAATGTTTTCTGACATACCAACAATAAGAAAGACTCAACAATGTAGTTTTCCTGATTTTATTCCATGTTATACAGAGAAAATTGATAAGGATTATAAAAGATGCCAAATGTTAATGAGGGCAGCCTCCAACAGGGATTCATAATTAATAACCATCCAAACCACAGGAGAGAAGCCGGGGCTGTACCACTCCCTGGTTTCCCTGAAATTCCTCAGATCCACCCAGCCCCACAGAACAGCCATGATTAAAACCTCCAAACAAGCCCATGAAATGCAATTGAAGCCATCTGGTTCAGCCTGCTTTAAATGAGTCTAGAGAACCCTGGGATGCTTCTCCTTGAACATGGATCTGGATAACTGAGACATTTAGTGTAATCATTTCTGAATATCCAACTGGTGGCAATTTTCTGTCTCATTTCCATTCTAGTGTTTATATACATCCTAATATTTATGGTTACTTATGACTTCAGAGGAGCAATTTCCTTATCACCAGTATGTGTATTGATACATCCAATGCTTCCAAAGTAGGAATTTAATTTAATGTTTAAATCAAGCTACTAAATATTATTATCATTTAATCAATTTGTACTAATGATTTTTAGTGTCTTGATTGTCCTCTCATACTTCATGCATAGAAAATAAATTATGAATTATTCTTTTTAATGTAAAATGTTTCATAGAAACATATTTGCAAACTTGTTTTCATTTATTTATTACTTTGTATATGCACATGGTAGAGATATATATCTATGGCAAATATAGAAAATTAAGAAAAATACATATTATCAAAAACTTAATTTTCATTCTTGTGACAGAATTATTGTCTATTATTTACTAGTTTCAAGTGCAGTAGGACAAATGTGATTGTAAACATCAAGAGTCTGTTAACAGAATAAATCTTTTGATTCTATCTTCAAATTTTATTATAAATGTAGACTTAATAAGAAAGGATTTTGGTGCGGGGCGGGGGTCCCTCATTTGGCTCAATGCAGGATAAGTGCAGTATGAGCTTATGAACTTATCCTCTGTCATTGTCCCAGATGCTTATACAATAGAGAACTCAGTGTCTCTATGGGTCATTGTGTATGTTACAGGAGGCTGAACCAACTTAATTTGCATTATAAACACCTCCACCATCCCATAGTGGATCCAGCTGGCAGATAAGGTCATTTAACATAGCTTTCTGTGCAGCAAGGCATTTCTTTGATGTAAATGTGAATGGTTGTTATTTATGGAGTTTAAAAAATAAGCTTTTAAATAATATTTATTAGCATTTCCATTGGTTTTTAAACAATCAGTCTTTAATCTTTACATATTCAAATGAAAATACATACATACATACATACATACATACATACATATGTGAGATGCATTTCCCTGAACTGCACTGGTCTATAACTAGTTATTCAATGTCTCCTGAAGGTCCATGGACTCCCAACTGGTGCTATCCAGAGGCAGTGGAATCTTTAGGAGGTTGGAACTTTCTGGAAGACCCTTAGATATTTACAGCATGCCCTCCAGTGGGATGGTGGGACCCCAGGCTCTTCCCCTTTCCCTTTCACCTCCTAAGTGGTGAGGTCTTGGCACAGGACCAGATGTATGGGGCCCATGGGTTATGGACTAGAACCTCTAAGAGATATGCCAAAATAACCTTGAGTCTTGTAAATCAATTGTATCAGGTATTTCACGGTAGTTACAGGACACTTCCTAACACAGAAGCATGGTACCAAGAGATGAGGCCCTCAAGTATATCTATCCTAACAATATGGGATTTTATGGGAGGAGTTTGGAAGAGTTTGGAGAAGCACACAAGAGAAATCCTGGAATGATATTAGCAGATCTCCAGAGAAAATTCCAGTGAGGGCTCAGAGACCAGAAAGCTGATAGGTATGTGGAGAACAAAAGCCTTGCTGATGAGATTTTAGAAGGAAATGAAGCCTCTGTTTGAAATTGGACTAAAGACCATTTTGGCTGAAGTCTGGCAAAGAATTTGGTGCATTTTGTCCATGTCCTTCACTTGATAGGAAACTGAGCTTAAAGGTTATGGACTAGTTTCCTTAACAGAGGAAATTTTAAGGGAGTAAAACACTCAGACTGTGCCATGGGTATTATTGGCTGCTTTTAGCCAAATTCACAGTGAGAATTAGTAGCAAAGAGGAGCAGAGGAAAGATCTGAAAATGTATAGCTTGGCCCCAAAATAAGGTGCTGCCAAGGAGGATGCAGTTTAGAGAGAGAAACAGGTAAAAAGCCAAGTGCTCTGCACTGGGACAGCAGGAAAAATGCCTAGAGGGTATCTCAGACATCTGGAGGGCTGGCCCATCGATCATAGGATGAAATGTGCAGACATGCAATTTTCTTCAAAGACTTTTCAGAGCGGAATTGTTTTGGAAAAAAAAACTGTGGGCCACCCTGACAAGGAGAGCATCCTGGCATTCATTTCCCGGTGTTTCACCACCAAGGCAGTCAGAGGCTGCTGCAGCCGTGGTTCAAGTGGGCCTGGGTACAGCTCATTTTGGGGGTACACCTTGAGATTGTTCATGGGATCTCAGTTAACCAATCACGCAAAATGCAAGAGCTATGGGCCACAGCATCATCCTCCAAGGTTTCCAATAAAAGTCCAGCAGGTCAGGCAGTGGCTGCAAAGTCAGAGTTCCTGCTGACAGCCTGAGAGGGGATGCTTAAGGCAGCTGTGGAAGGGGAGGTGAAGCTGCAGAGGAGACCCCAGGAGGATGGGGGAAGCTGCAGTCTCTGTGGGAAACCTACCTGGAGCCTTGCCATGACAGCTGCACAATCAGAGACCTGAGAGTAGAGCTGCCCAAGTTCTTGAGAATGTTGCAATAGTGAAGGCTTTGGGACTCTTGGAAACGAAATGACTGCATTTGCCTTATGAGGTGAATATCATTGGCCACGGGAAGAATGGTATAATCTGGACTTTAAAAGTCTCCCCAAAATGTTAAAGGCTTGGTCCCCAAGTGCTGCTCTTGGGAGGTGTGGAGCAAGCTTTGGAGATGTGGTGTGGTGGGCAGTGCTGGGTCATGAGGACATGCTCCTGGGGACACTGGGGGCCCTGAACTCCCCTTTCCCTTTGCTTCAGCAGCTCTGCTTTGCCACACGGTCTTGCCAGGATGTGCTGCTCACCAAGGGCTTGAAGTAATCAGAGCAAACAATCATGCACTGGCAACCCCCCAGAGAGTGAGACAAACTAAAACTTTTGTCGCCAGTTCATCACCCCAGGCCTTTATTTATACTAATGTAAAGCTAAAAAACTGGGTTGAATAATTCCCCCTGGAAAATCGAAATCCACCCGAAAACTCAGTGTGGTTTAATTTGGAAACAGAACCTTGTATATATAATTCATTACGATAAGGCACCCTGATTAGGATGGACCTAACCCATCAACTGCTGACCTGCCAAGAAGCACAAAGAAAAACAGAGTGAAAACACCCTGTGGAGACTGAGGCCGAAACTGGAGTTCAACCTCCACAAGCCAAGAGCTCTAAGGATTGGCAGCACCCAACAGAAGCTGGGAAGAGGCAGACACGCTCCCTGCCAATGTCAGGCAATGACAACCCCTGTGCTTGGACGTCTGGCCTCCAGGACTGCGAGAGAAGACATGTTTGCTGGGTCAAGCTAGCATTTTCTTAAAGGAGCGCTAGGGAAATCAGTACCCGACCCTCCTCTGTGTTCATATAGTTTTATCCTTTATATCTACACTAAATTTTTTCTAAAATTATGCAGTTTTTCAGGATATAATGACTGTTTTTTCCCATTAACTTTATGGACATTAGCATTTACAGTTTATTAACTAATCTGTGTCTTAGACCAGATGACAAAAATCTTAAAAGTCTAGATTCTTGAGAGTAACCATATTAAGATATGGATTAGAAAAGATTGTTCCTTTGTTTTTGCATTTTAGAATTAATCCATGTGCATGGAAATTATAAACCCACACACATTTATATATGATCTCTTTTTTTATGTACTTCTAGCAACAATTGCATCTCAAGTACTTTATCTATTACATGCTTTAGGTGAGAAATTAGAGCTATCTAAGAATTAATTACTAAGATATTAATTGACCCAAGTTAATTAATTTGGTTTTAATTTAAACTAGTATTAATTTCTTAAGGGTTTTATTTTAAAATTTGTTTTCAATAGGGAAAAGTTTAGAAAAGCATTGCTTTCTAAACTGATTAGGTTAGTAATTATCTGTGCCTCTCTAAGCATTGAGTTGTCTAAATTTGAAAATGTTGAACTTTTTGATCATGAACATGGCCAAAGGAGCATTTTATATTTGAGGAATATACTCAAATATATGAGGCGTGATGTATAACTATAAGTAGACTAAAAAAGCAATTTTTTCCAGATTGTTTATGCAGTTCTAGCTGATACTCATGGGTGCAGATTTTCAAAAGCAGGGATAAATATTTTCTCACATAAACAGTTGTCTGTCCGTGGTAAAAACCTGGCCTAAATTTTTTAAGAGTTATTTGTATCTTTGACTTAATATGACAATTTTTTTCCATATTGGACTTAATTTGTCTAGTAAGAATAGAAAAACCTCTCATTATTCAGTGAATTACTTGACTTACTCACAGGTCATGACCATCTCCCAAGAATGGGGTCAGTTGTCTAAAAACTAATATAATTGTTCTGAGGCAAGTTAACCTCTAGTACAATGAACAGTCAATAAAGAGGCAGAGACAAACATTACCAATGGGTGTCCAGTCAATTAAATCATTTTGTGTTCTAGATCATCTCCACTCCTCCCCACCCCCCAGGGATTGAACCCCGGGGGCTTAGCCACTGAGCTACATCCTCAGCCCTTATCATTTTTTTATTTTGAGACAGGGACTCTCTAATGTGCTTATGGCCTCAATAAGTTGCTGAGGCTGGCTTGAACTTGCGATCCTCCTGTTTCAGCCTCCTGAGCCACTGGGATTCGAGAAGTGTGCCACTAGACCTAGCTACATTATATTTTAAAATAGAAATCATCAGCCCCCACCCTAAAGTCAAACCTCTTTTCTTGGTAAGTTTTGAGCTACTCCTATCAAGAGTTTGTGTCTGTTTCCTCCAGCCTGAATCCAGCTGCCCAGAGGCTGGTTTAGACGGACAGAGTACAGAACCCTTGCTGAGCCAGCTCTGAACCTCGGCCTCCAGCATGGAGTTCTTCCAGAAGGCAGAGGGCGTGCTCAAGTAGCTGTCATGGAAAAAGTTGGTGAAAATAATGAATATAAAGACTGAATTTTTTGGTTGCTTCAAAAATTTGAAGTAGAACTTAATAAAATAAACAATGAACTCAGGATTTTATATCTGAAAAGGAACATTTAGTTAAGAAACATAGAAATGCTATGACAGCCCCACCAGAAACATTCCATCCTATAGTCCTACAATCATTCTGAAGAACAAACCCAAGTCTGATTATGTGGGTTGGTGAATTATAATCCAATTTAGTGCATTATTTGGGGGGTTTCTTGTGCTAACATTCTGACATTGACTTGGAGGAGGGCAGTGCTGAGAATGGGCACAAGGCCACAGGAGCCCAGCCTAAGAGCTTTAAAACCTCTGTCCCAGCAAGTGACCGGTTTCAGCAGCCTTCCCTGCTCTTCTTGAGGAACCTGTCATGGTCTATCTTAGGTGGCTGCTTTGCAGGTGACTTCTCCATAGCATTCCAAGGAGCTCTCCTGGCATATTGACCAATCATTGTCCTCAAGGTCCAGAAGTACACAGCGTGTCATATTCAAAATGTGACCTAGGAGGAAGGAGAATCATTATCAAAATAATTGAAATTTTGCCAGTTGATAACCTGGAAATCCAAGGGCAGTTGGATCTCCATGGGGTTAAATCCGGATGGTCTGAGTGTGATATTGGGCCAGACTGCAACAATTGAGAGAGAATTTCATGCATTAGCTGGAGAAGATGACCATGCTCCAAAAATGTCCTCAGCTGTTTTATGTAAACCTGCATCTGGGGTGCTCTGTTTAGAGTGAAGTTGAGTTGCTAAATACTCTTGCCTTGTTCACATCAGAGGAAGATTCTTTTAAAATGTAAGGGCTTGTTGAACGCAATGGCGGTGTGGAAAACTCGTACAGTAGAGGCCAAATGGAGGAATACACCTGATCTACCAGGAACCTGGTGGTCATAGCAACTATGACAGGAACTAGTACCAAGATAGTAATCAGAATGATCTGACATGAGTGTCTCTTTAATGTTAGCTACCTTAGTATGTCATTCAAGCCACCATTTAAGCTGAGTTTTACGTAGTTTGACATAGTTATAAAGTTGAATGTAAAGAGCAGCACTTTATTTTCAAGCAAAACAGTATATACTACCTTGGGTTAATGTAGTTCCTAAAAGCACAAAAAAAAAATTGCACATGAAAGTAATTCAAAATCACAAGTGTTCTTACCACATTCTTTCAATTTTTTTATACTGCATATATCTTGCTTTGAAGGGGTTTCCCTATCTTTAACTCATTAAAGAAGAAAATATTTAGGTTTGGTTTTGAATTATATCTGCAACATAATGACAGCATCCCAAGTGGATATCTCTGACTGTACAGTCCCTTCACAGCAGCCCTGGAAGACAGTGATGAAGGAGAGTCCTCCTGTAGCCGGAACTTCTTGCAGTATACCTGGGTTGTCCAATTTATCTGCAGAACAAGATGAATAGAAAGTGGATCTACACTGATTCATGCTCAAAGAAAAATGGTTTGGCTGAGTGGTCAGAGTGCTGCATACACTTGTAAAGCTGGTGATAAGGAAGTCTGGTGAGGGAGAATATGGATTAATGACTCTGAATGGGTCCAGAGTGAAAATAGGTCTGCGCTTGTGGAAATCTCAGTAATTAGCACCCTCAGTAGTGGCTAATAGTTACCAGGTAGATCTGTTCTGGGGATGTCATTCAGCCCATTTCCCTAACCACCCCAACCTTGCCAAATGGGCACCTCAGAGATCTTCCAGGCCACAGCTCCCATCAAAGGCCCAGAGACCTGCAAATATGGATTTGTTTAAAGGACTCCCCTTACCGTGCTCTCCACAGACTCATCACCAGCAACTGCAGGATTATGGAAGCTTGGTGAACACTGCAGTGACACCTGTCATTCAAGCAGGCACAGGTGCAGCTCACGCTGCAGCACTCCTCCATATCAGGGTCTGTGTGATGTCAGATGGAACAGGTATGACGTCATAATAGCTTCCATCAAGATTTCAAAGGAGATCCTGGAAGGCTAGGAAAATATTTTTCAAGTTTGGGTCCCCCACAGGGAGCCCCAAAATGGAGTATGGAGCTGTGGTGGTGGAGCTGAAGTGAACACCCCAGAGAAGCAGAGCACCCTTCAACATCTACCTGAGAAAGCTGCAGACATGAGCGTGAATGAAGCACCCCAGAGAGCAGGGTACAATGAGCAAAGCCACATGAGGAAGGGTCCCCCAGTCCTTGGGAGCAGCGTCCCCACCAGTGTGTGGCAGTATGTCCGACTTGGAGCTGAAAGGCTCAGTTCTGCCCTGCTGGGGTTTCATCTTGCTTTGGTCCTACAATTCCAACCTCTCTATTCCTCTCTTTTAGAATAAGGATGTTTATCCTGTGCCTACCTTACCATTATATTTTGGAAGTATATAACATGTTTTTGTTATTGTTGTTGTTTATTTTATTTATTTATTTATTTATTTATTTATTTAACTTTATGGTTATATGAGGGCTCAGATCTGCCAAAAAAAAAAAAAATTAATCTGCCTTGAGTCTCAGATGAGACTTTGGATGCTTGAATGGGGCTAAAATAGTTGAGATGTTGGGCCAATTGGGGATGAAATAAATGCATTTTTCATCATGAGAAAGACACTAATCTTGGGGATCCAAGGTCAGAATAATATGGTTTGAGTTCTGGCCATTTCCTCAAAGGCTCCTGTGTTGGAAGCTTGGTCCCAAGTGTGTTGATATGGAAAGGACGGAACCTTTGAGAAATAGGACCTCGTGGGAGGGAATGGGTCAATTAGGGGCCTGCACTCCATGGGGACTGATGTATTTCTTATGGGATCTTGGCTCATTACTGTGAGCCCTCTGCTTCCCATGTCAGCATGTCATCAGGCTCACAACACACACCCCACCATGACAGTGCCATCCACTGTGAGGTCCTCACCCTAGTCCAACCAATAGGCCACTCCCTATCTTGGAATTTCAGCCTCTACAATAGTAAGATAAATAAGCTTCTTCTTTTATATGAAGGTAGTCTGCCTCAGGTATTTCTTTGTGGGAATGGAAGGTCAACTAATCCAAAGGAGTTTATGGGAAATCTCTACCTAATATGCTCAAATTTCTGTAAACTTAGCACTGCACTAAAAAATAAGGCCTATTTAGTTTAAAAATATACCATATAAGTCAAGATTCCCAGATGCAAATATTCACATTACATCTTGTCTTTCAACTCTAAAATTATCTTGATTTGTATTACCCCGACATCATGGCATGAAATGAAATTGTTATTTCAGTTTATTAATGTCCTCCTGGTTTAACTTGAAGACTTTTCTTTCTGATTGGCTTCATTCTTCACCTAAGTAGAGATTGCTCTGTATGTTCAAGAAACAGCATAAATGATGGAGGAGCAAAATGACTAGTGAATAATGATTGACAGATATTTCCATCTGTTAGCTTTTCATCACTGTATCAAAATGCCTGAGAAAATCAACTTAACGGAGTCTCTAAGTTTCAGAAATTTCAGTCCATGGTCATTTGGCCTCATTTATTTGGACCTTTGGCAAGGCAGAACACCATGGTGTGCAGGGGCCGTGGAGAAGAGCAGCTCACTTCATGACGGCTAGGAAGCAGAGGGAGAGAGTATGGAATGGGCTGAGGAGAAGATATACCATTGCAGGTTTTGCCTCCATTTACCTACATCTTTCAACTAGGCCCTTTACTGTTTCCACCACTCCCAATCCAGTTATGAACCCATCAATGGACTAGTCCATTGATCCCATCAGAGCCCTCAGGATTCAGTCACTTCCAAAAACCCCACCTCTGAACATTGCTGCATTGGGGACCAAGCCTTCAACACGTGAACATTAGGGGAACATTCCAGATTCAAACTATACCACGGTCCCCTTGGGCTGCCATAACAGCACTGCACAGACTAGGAGAATTATGTGCAATAAACATCTATTTCTCAGTTCCATTGGCAGGAATGTCCAAGATCGAGGCACTGAAAGACCCAGCCTGGGGTGAGGGCTGCTTTCTGGTTTATAGAGAGCAGCTTCTTGCTGTGTCCTTGCATGTTAGAAGGGGAGGGTAAGCTTTCTAGGGACTAGTTCAGGGACTAATTTCATTGATGAGCGCTCATTGTTATGCTCTCCTGAAACCCCTCCCACTTATAGAACCCCTGTGTGATCATGTTTAAACATGGAGTTTGAGAAGACACAAACATCCAGGTGATGGTCTCAGGGAGTGATCACAGAAGGTGGTCAGCTTTACTACAAAGAAACTTACAGTAGGGCTTGAGGTCAGGAAGTGTGTTGTGTGATTCACATATGAAAGCTCATCCTCTTGTTGAATACTGGAGGAAAGAGGAGCAGAGGTGGAAAGGGGAGTTGCAAGTGAACTCCAAGGGTCTATGTAAGAGATGACCACCACATAGGTTGAGGGGCTGCAGCAGAGGTCTTGAACACAGGCACGTGTGGGAAACAAAAGTCACTGAAGACTGAGTAAGAGACTCCTCTGTAAAGATTCAAGGCCTGGGTTTAATGCAATTTACTGATGTACAACACTGCATCATAGCAGAGATTATTGAAATTAAGACAGCAGACAGAAGGTAGATGACTGAAGTTTATAGGGTAATCTAATGGAGACATATACTTGTGGAGTATGAATAAACAAATAGAAAAAGAAGAAAAGAAAGCCTAAAAGAATCCTGTTTATAATTTCCCTAAGGCAATCATTACTTTCACTGAGTAGAAGTAAAAAATAAAACCAAAACAAGGATCAATACTCAATGTTTTTTTTTTACCCTGTAAATATATGTGTAAGTAAGAAATATGTTTAACTGCTGGTAATAGCAAAGCTGAGTGGAAATAAACTAACAAATCAGTGATTCTATTTTTCATATATCATATCCGAGACCTGGGGGGTCCCAGTGTTGGTGAAGCTACTCAGCATGAGTGGGGACACACATACTTTCCTTCATTCTTCTGGGCTGGCTTTTGTACTTGTGTTTAATTTTCTATGACTGCAGACAAGTTGCTAAATCTCCATGCTTATATGTGCATTATTACATGGAAAGGGTGAAAGAAAATGATATCTCTTTGCCTCAGAAAAAAAAAATGTTATGGAAACCTTCACAGAACACATTATATCTCATTGAACAACCACAACAACAAAGTGTGACATATTGTCTACCCTGAAGCTAATAAGACTTGGAAGCCTTAAAATTAATTTTTTTTTTATTTTCTGTAATGAATAAAAGCAGAGAGAAAAACAATACTCTTATGTTGAGTAAGCCAGCACACTATGTCTTGGTACTTGTGTCTCTGTCCATCTGTTTTTCTCAAATACACACACACACACACACACACATACACACACAAATATACAAACTAATTTGTATATTTTATTAATTTTAATCCTTATTTTGTTTAATATATTGCTTTTCCCATTACTTATAACAGTTAGCTATATCATAGGATAAACTTTTAATCTTTTAGTATAACTTTGAGAAAAAAATTAAATGAAAATATAGCAATTATATAAACAATAAATGGCATGAGATACTTGTAATCTCAAGACTATTCATTACTTCCTTCTAACCTATTGATATTTTATTTACTTCCATCAATGAATAAAAGCAAAGTGCTTTTCACCTGTGCTTCCTGGGAGCCACCTGCATGCTCTTCATCATAGAAATGTCTGGTCCATAATAGGGTCTTATTGTTATAGAGAGTTGAAACATGATAGTAAGTCATCCTTTCTCATTTGGCTGAGAGAGGACAGGAAACATTCTCTTGCAAAACACAAGCACTCCATTTCACCATATTAGAGGCACTTACCACTGACTGATCCATAGCAGTTTTGAAATGTAAATTGGCACCTGTTTCTAGAAGTCTGTGTTTGGGCTGTAGATGATGGTAATTTTAAAGTGCCTAGTTTCTGCCTTTGAGAGAGGATTTGATCAAGGGGTCATGATTGCTAGCTGGTAATGGCTCCAGAGGTCAGGGCTGCTACCAAACCTTCTCTATAAAAAGGCCAATCAGTGTTTGGGACTTTGTAGAAGCATGCACCTTTCACCTTTTTTCCTATTGTATATTTTTATAACTTGTTCAAAAATTGGCCTCTTTACAGATTTTGATGTTGCTCTCTGAAATCTTGGCATGGGCCTATAGCCACCCTTCTTTTTCTCCTATCCATCTTAGCTCTTGACTAAATAATTCAGCTTGCTTTTCGCCATAAAAATATTGGACAGTTTTTTATTATTTTTTATTTTGTTGTTGTTCCATTCTGAAATGTTTCACTCTGTTTTATTCCAATTTGGTAGTATGCTTTCTAATACAACAAACCGAAAACCATTTTAAGCCTTTCATGAGTCTGGTTTGGAGTCTCTCCACACTTCATGCCTTCAACAACACTTCCATAATTCTTTTTAAGACACACAGGCTTGTAGCCACTTCTGCTATGCCTGGTCCTGGAAGATAAGACCCTAAAGATCTGAGCAATCCTTTTGCCAGATGAGAAGGTCATCCAGGGGATGCTTAAATCTTGTACAAATCTTCGGAAAGAATCTTTGAGCTGTATACCTCACTTTTTATTTGATCTATACAGCAAGGTTATATTTTACTTTGAAAATCTTTTACTGGTAGAGAGATTGAAGATGAGAAAGAGGGATTGTTTTTTCATCCACCAACTGAAGAATTTTCATCACCTTTATGTTACTTCTATATTTGACTTGCAAATAGAACAGCTTTATTTCAGTTCATGGCTCTCTTCCTCCTTTACCTTATTATATAGAGCTACACTAAGCAATAATCAATTTCAACATTTACCAGGAGAAAACCACAGACAAATGGAAAAGTACATTACTCTTTGCAAGTTGCTGGAAGGAACAATTGGGTCAGTCCTACTGCTGTTAGATAATAGGTAGCACCTTTGTATTCTTACTCGCAGAAACTATTTTCTTACTCTTTTACCAGGCTTTGCAAATAGTTTATTCGCTCCTTTTCCTGCCTCAATTCTGGTGCTACATGGTTTTTCCTGGACCTGTGGCCAAATATCACAGGGTTGGGTTTTCTCATGTGCATGCTCATGTGGCCATGACTTCATTAAATAAAAAGATAAATAAGAAAAGTTATCTAGTACATATGTATATATATACATTCAGAGCCTAGGATTGCTACATAGATTTGGGTTAAGGTGGTGGTTCTGATTTTGTCAAGGCTTGGCTATGGCAGGCTGACCAAGTCAATTTCTGCAGAACTTGAGCATAAGCCTCAGTGAGATGTCAAGACCATCCACACCATCTTTCCATGGGTTCTTCCACCCCCCAGAGTGTTACCCCGGGTGTTCTCATAGCACATGCAGAGTTCCCAGAACAGAGGGCCGTTCTGTGCATGGCCTCATAGGATGAAGCTTAAAGGGCACAAGTTCAATTCAAGACAGCTCAATGGCCAAAGGAACTTCAATGACCAGTTTTTATATAACTTATAGAAAAAAAATGCTTCACCCTTTAGTGTGATTTCTCAATATATGAAGATACTTTAGTCATTTTCCAAACTTTCTCGATACAGTTTAAAAGTATAAGAGTGTTTTCTGTATCTCAGGATTTCTGCACGTTATTAAACTTTTGCTCCATAAGCATCACATGTTGCCTCTTTATTCATGTCAGTAGCAGATTTCCTTTCCTCCACCTCCACTCTTCCATTCTTCTTAGAGTTTGGTAATTATTTTTCTTATCTTTTTAAAATTAGCTGTGTATTCTATTTTTGTGTCAGTTTGCTTTCTATGTACACCAAAGCTTTGCAAAATTTAGTGGGTTTAGTTTAAACCATAATCTATTTACAGCTAAAGCTCAACAGATCTATAATTCTGGCCATTTTAACCCAAGCAGGTTTTAGTTTTCAACTGACCTCTAAAGGTATCTGAGGTCAGGTGGAGGCCAGGAACAGTTGCCTGTTTCTGGACACATGTGGGCCATTATTGGATGATAATGTGGTGCTTAACCATTTAAAAGGTTATATTGCATTTGGGTGGATATTCATCAACAGTGAGAATGCCACCTAGCTTAAATAGAGATTTATTGAGAACTGACTAAAGATTATAGTTGCTCATTTCAAATCAGATCGAATACTTCGTCAAATTCAAAATGCAAATTTCCACAAATTTTTAATATAATACCAATAAAGTAATTGTCCCTCCACTATAGTCTTGTAATCTTCATAGATAAGATGTATTACACATGTTGCTTCACATTGTTACCCTGGCGTTTTTATGTATAATTTGTCCTCTGTACCAAGAACATGATCATAAGTGGGCACTGAATGGCTTCTATTCTAGCATTAAATAGATGGACACGGTTGCTTGCTTAATAAATGCTCACTTGATCGAACTGATACATATCAAGTTGTATCAAATCAAACTGACAGGCTTTTAAAATAGGAATGCTTAATGTAAATCCTGGACTCCTTCAAAGTTTGCTAAATTAGTAAGATAGGACAATTTTTATTTCTCGTTGAATAGGCCATTTTTATTGTTAAACCACATTACACCTTATTTACTGCTGTCTTCTAAGTACAAAGTTTAAGAGAAACGGTCACTTTGGTAGAGAGGCATTCTAAGATGCATTGGATTTTAAACACTAAGTGAAGGCAATAGCCATAGAGGGCAGCCTGTTCTTCCTCTCCACTTTAACACTTCTCTGAGTATTGAAGTTAACTTAATGGAGACAAGACTAGTTCACCTGGAACATGAGAGCATTTCTGGAAGACAGGAAACAAATAAAAACTGTGGTAATGCAAAGTCAACTGTAGAACTGGACAATAAATAATCACAATAACCATAATAATCACAAGAATGCCATGTACTTTTATGTTTATACTACATCTTTCATAATCCCAGCATCAGTTTTACCAACGAATATTATGGACAATGTAGGTGTGACCTTGACCTGCTCTGATAATTACCTCTACTTCTGATGACTCAGACATTTTTCTAATGAAATATCTTTATTTTTCTTTGCAGTTGCAAACGGCTGTACATTTTCTTACCCCTTTTTACTATAGGAGCTATTAAGTTATTTCTATTCTTTAATAATCTGTTAATTTTCAATTATTTAATGTAATACAAAATAATGCCAATTAAATCTTCTAATGCAGATGAATTTTTATTAAATCTTGTAATCTGAAAAAACAAAATTTTTACAATATTTATGTAATTGTGGGTCTTGGTGCAATAAATTATGTTCATAATTGTATAATTTATGAATAGTACAAGTAGCTCTAGAAAAAAAATTATTAGGAACAATTCATTGGTCTTGTATAACTATACACAACTTTTTAATAATAACATGACATAGATTAAATGATAGGAATAATCAGTATTATTTGGTTATCTATTATAGAAATTATGCAATATTTGAAACTGTATGTGATTTTTATAACCAAAATTAACCATCTGTAGATACTGAAGAAAATTTTATAAATTCAATTTACAGTTATTATAATTATTCATCAAAGAATGGTATTAGAGAACGTATGTGTTATTCAAGTCTTATGTTTCAGCATTGCTGTGTTACTGATTATCAGTTTTTAATTCTATTAGGTCGGGTAACAATATTACATTGATTTTCTAGGGCTGCCATAAAAAAGGGGGCACATTGGTTGGCTTAAAGGACAGAAGTGCGTTTCTCCCAGTTCTGGAGGTCAACAGCTGACATTGGTGTGTCATTCCACAGGCCTTCTGCCACCTCTGGGGGACCCACTCCAACTTTTCTCTTGATGTCTGTTTTTGGCAGAATTTGGGAAACCTTGATTTGTGGAAAGGGCCCCTTGAGCTCCACTTGGTGGTGGCCTTGGGTTCCCCAAGAGTGCTGCCCTGGTGGTTGTTGTTGAAGGAAATCAGTTGTTTGGGATTTGGGTCCAGATTATACCAGCATAGGGGCTTCATAACTGATCACATCTGCAACACAACAGCCCTAAGCCCAAAGAACATCACCTTTCTGATTCAGAGCCTAGGATTGCTACATAGATTTGGTCAAGATCAAAGGACACAATCCACCTAAAATAAATTTTGGGATCCATCATATCTGCATTTTGTTAGCTTTATTGAGGTAAAATAAACAAATAAGGTTTGTTTATATTCCGATGTATAATGTGTTGATTGTGTGTGTAAAACTATATATATATATATATATATATATATATACATACATATACACATACATATACACATACATATATATATATGTAATATATATATATATATATATATATATATATATATATATATTTTACATATATATATATATCCTGTAACCAAATGAATGACTACACCTAGTTACCATTGTGTGTGTGATGACACTAATCATCTACTCCTTGAGCAAAATTTGAGCAAACTATATGTCATTGTTAGCTACTGTCACTATGCTATACTTTAGATTTCAGAATTTATAATTAAAGGTTTGTACTCTTTGGCTGATATCTCCCATTTTCCCCACACTTCAGCCCAGGAAAACCACTGCTATAATCACTACTTTTGAGTTCAACTTTCAAGAATGCCTAATTACTAGCCACATGATTTTTGAGATTTAGCTTCTCTAAGTATGTGTCCATATCGGTATGTGTTCCACAATTAGTAATCATGATGATGATGCTGATGATGACCGGGACCATGAAAACAGCATGCCTTTCATCCTCCTTTCAAGGTACCTTTACACACAGACTGAACTTCAAAACGGTTTGCAAAAGTAGAGGATGGAGCTGGGTGTGGTGGAACAAGTCTGTAATCCCAGTGGCTCAGTAGGCTGAGGAAGGAAGATTAGAAGTTCAAAGACAGCCTCAATACTTAGCAAGGCCCTAAGCAACTTAGCAAGACTCTCTTAATTTAAAAAGAAAGTTAAGAAAAAAGGGGCTGGGAATGTGTCTCAGTAATTGAGTGCCTCTGGGTTTAATCCAATCTCTAGCACACAAAAAAATTAAGAATGATTTAATTTATAATTTTGCAGTTCTTCTCTCAGGTTATGGAGCCTCTGTTGTTAGATATGTAGTATTTTATTCACTGGTCAACTCTTTCAATTATAGGCCCTGGATGGCCGCTCCTTTGGCTTGTCAAATCAAAGTGTTTTTCTACACAGTCTCAAAATAATCCATTCTAAATGATTTATCCTATACAGGTGATGTCTGACCTTTCAGTTACAGTCTGACATGTTGTACACTAATTAGCAATTTTTCTTTAAGACAAGTATGCGGATGCTCTTTCCTATATAAAAAGATAATCCATAAAGCATTACCTATATTTGTGGATAGGAAAGTTTACTTTTCAAATAACTGTAATGCAGTTAATATTTTTTTTTAAATTGGTAATCCTATTTTGCACATCTCCCCAAACAATACATTTTAAAATCAATATTCTTATGATTACAATATTGGTAAGAAATGACAATATAAAATTGTGTTGAAATAATAAAGTCTTCAAATGCAGTCAGGTCATTTTAAAGTAAACTAAACAAGTATATTACTTCTCAGGTAATTAAAATAATTTTTGTCAACAGCTGTCATATCTATGTCACATATATGTCAATATAACATCACAATTTTCATTTTGAATCATCAGTTAGACCTTGTGGAGAACTTTCATATTAATAACCAAGTAACCATATTTAGGCATATAAAAATACACATAAAGCCCTCATAGAAAATTGTGAAATAAATCTGTATCTTCCTATTTTTAACATTTTAACAAAAATTATAACAGGAAATGAGGTGGGATTATTTCGGGAATGGGCAAGGGATGAATACATCTCTGAAGTCTAAAATTTCTCCAGGTATGTGACTAAATAATAAAATTATTATAAAGGATTCTAGTTGTCAAGCATACACAAATTAGTGGTACAAAGAAAAATAATTGCATTTTTTAGTGAACTTGCTTTTATAGATAATATTTCTTACAAAGTAGCACATTATAAGTAATAAATATGTACACAATGAAAGCAACATTTTGGAAATTGTTCTTTTGTACTAAATTATGATATTGTTAATTGCTGAATTTAAATAATATTTCAAGACAATTTGGTCAGATCACAAATATTTCTGAGATTACCCACATTCAAAGTAGTGCTGTCAAATTGATTCTTGAACAGAAACCTCTATATACAGAATTTAGAAGGTTTATGAAAATTTTGACTTCTGTATCTGTTTTGATTTCCTTTTTTGTTGATGCTTTTCTATTGTTCTATGTAGAAATACATATGTTTTCCTGTTCCTTTCCATGTTGTAGAATTTTGAATTGTATCTTGAGCCTGATGAATACTATATTCTGGAGCTAGGGATAAGCCAGACATGAGTGGGTGGTGATTGCTTTTCCTCAGGAAGCCAGCAGGAATTTAAACTGGTATTAATAAACAATAATTGCTCAAAATATAGTATGGAATAGATCAACCACAATCTATGAATATTTGTTTAATTAAACAATAATTTTTGAGAGAGAGAGAGAGAGAGAGAGAGAGAGAGAATTTTTTTAATATTTATTTTTTAGTATTCGGTGGACACAACATCTTTGTTTGTATGTGGTGCTGAGGATCGAACCCGGGCCGCACGCATGCCAGGCGAGCGCGCTGCCGCTTGAGCCACATCTCCAGCCCCTAAACAATAATTTTAAATATTCAAATATATTCTTACAAAATAAGTAAAAATATCTAAGTCTAAATATATTTCCCCATTAATTCTGAAGACTTGTCAGCATTTTTGAAACAGAGAGACCCTCAATTTCTTTCTTATAAACATTCATCCTCATATTACAGCATGATTTTATCCCTCTAATATTTACAGACCAGACATGTGTGTGCACTGGAAAAATAGTTTACATTGTGCTTAATTTAATCTGCTAATGAGGAAACTAGGCATCCTCATTACTATAGTAAAATACCCGAGGCCCAGCTGCTTTGGCCTCGATTCTGGCAGAGTCATGCACTAGCCCAGGGGGGTTTCACAGGGTGAGAGACAGGAGCGTGCAGCATAGGCCTGTGTCTCTGCTCTCTCCCTCTCCTTCTGAGGCCACCAGAATTCAGTCTTGGGGGCTCCCAGATAAATGACCTTATCTGATTCCAGTCACTTCCAAAAGGGCCCAGCCATACACATGGTAATGGTGATGTGTCCACCCTCTGAATACCTGGACCTGGGGCTTAAATCTCAGCATATGCAATCTTTGGCCCTCTTGAACCATATCCTGACCAAAACAATTACTCTGACAACTTTCCTGGACATTGGAAGTTGGATATTCTATGATCTTTCCAAGGAAAATAAGAAAGGAGAGAAAGAAAGAAAGATAAAGATGGGGGAGGGAGAGAGCAAGAAAGAAAGAGAGACAAAGAAAGGAAGGAAGGAGGAAGAAAAGGTGTAGGGAAGGACAAGGGGGAAGGAGAGAAGAGGAGGAAAGAATAAGGAAGAAATAAAGAAAGAAAAGGAGAGAGAGACAAGAATCCAACTTTATGAAGTAGTGTTAACTCTTCTGCTCACATGTTTTTCAAGAATATAACACATGATTAATTCTATTATTCACATAATTATTGCATAATGCCAGGCTGGTTCAAGAGCGCAAACTCTAGTTAGTAAAGGCAACTAGTTACTAACTAGTTAGTTAGTACCTTATTGAAAGGTATGGAACACACACACACACACGTACACACACACACGCACACGCACCTTTTTGTACTGAATTTTTATATAGTTAATTGCTGAATGTAAATAATATTTCAAGGGAATTTGATCAGATCACAAATATTTCTGAAATTACCCACATTCAAAGTAGTGCTGTCAATTGATTCTTGGACAGAAACCTCCATATGCAGAATTTAGAAGTTATATGAACATTTTGACTTCTGTATAGTTTTTGTTTTGCTTTATTGTTGATGCTTTTCTAATTTTCTATTGAGAAAGAAACATGCTTTCCTACAGTTGGTGTTTTCATGATTAAAGCCATCTCACATTGAGGGAGTAATATCCTTTGATTTCAAGATGTATCTGTATTGGTGACCAATGATTATACTGAAAAACAACATTTTTATTTTATCATCATGTGAAGACTTACGCAGGTCTTCAGGTTAATATTGAAGCTTTAAAGTTATGTATACTTTACATCAATATCTAATTTAACAAAATAATATATACCTGCTATTGCAGTAATAGAATTGATGGATTAAGCCTAATTACCCAGCAATTAATCATTCTGGACATGTTTGAAACTGTAATTAGAACTTGAAGATCTCATAATTGTGGATTTTTGTTAAAAAAAGTCTCTTCCTCCAGGAAAATTAACATTTTTTTTCTTTGAATGATCCAATGTATAAAAATAATCATTTTGTATAAATCCAATCCTTGTGCAAACAAATTAGAGTCCTTTTATGCAAATGAGTCGTACCTTAATCAAACTACTTTTCAAATTCCCACTACCTATTCTTTTTGATCAAACACTTAAGAATTAACCTAAGGTGAAAAACTAAAACTGAGACAGATTTTCAAATTTAGTTTTATAATAAAATGATTAACCACAATAGTATATTGAAACTTCAACATTGCCTTAATGTTGTATTTAAGACTAAAAACAATATAACCTGGAATTACCAATTGTTCTTTCCTTCAAAGGAGTTTATTTTCAAATCCAACTAATAAAGTTCAAAGTCGTGGGTTCTTGACTGTAAGAAAATTGTTATCAAATTATTCTTGGGTCTGAAAATAACAAAGAGTACTTTACAATTTTTTCCTAATTGTCACCTGTCACCTTGAATTTATTATAGCTCTTAGTGACTTCAACAAACCTTTTCTGCCTCTGTCCTCCATGATGCTGTAGTTCTGCTCACAGACAGTCTTTTCAAGTGTGCGGGGAACATATCTCCATTCATTCCCAAAAGCACAGCCAACATCAGCCCAGAAAAGCTGAATGATGTAGGAAAATGACAGGAGATCAGCTTAGAGATTTAATTTAGAAAACAAAAGCAAAAACAAAACTTTTTTTATTTGTTTGTTTGAATTTATCTTTGGGTTCTGATTGAGGAAGCTAGTGTATGGGCTTGCCTTAAGCAAACAGAAAACTTGTCAAAAATATGAAATGGTAGATCTCAGACATTTGACTATAGGCTACTCAGCACTGTGATTCCTGACAGAAGCTAAATAAATGGGAAGAATTATATAACTGCCCAAGCTTAGAATATGGAGGTGGCATCCAAATATTAGGTTGAGAGTGGTCAATTCAGAGTATCAAGGGAATAAAAGCTGGAGTTGGGAGGGGTCAAATTGGCCAGAATCTGGATAAAATAACAGAGAGAGAGAGAGAGAGAGAGATATGCAGAGGAATGACTTCATTGCTTAGATATATATTATACATACATTTAATCAAATGAGTGAATTTGAGGAAACAATTGAAGACAAGAAAACAAAATAGTGATCACCCACGCCAAAATAGTCACTTTAGCAAATATTTATAGAATAAAATGTATTCATTATATACAAAATATTTTACAAAATGAAGTAGGGAGAAACAATTAATTCATTTTTCAGGCCACCTTTACTCTGATAACTGAGCAGATAAAAATATTTGAACAAATATATGCAACCACATAAATCAACATTATTCATGATCATAGATACAAAGACCTAGGAAACTTTCAACAAACAAAAGTCAGTATTATGTAAAGATAATAATGTGTCCTAGCATCTGAGATATTTAAGGAGGTAAAGAAATGGGTACAGAAAAATAAAGCAAAGAAATGAAAGAGGAAAACCAAACAGAACAAGAGAAAATCAAAGCATGTCTGACAAAGCAGGTAAACATCCCCATGCCCAAAATAAAAGGAAAATAAAAGAAATCTGTCCATCCTGCAAGAAGGATTTACGTTAGGAACCTTAACAATGGGTTGCCTCCTCAAAAACATTGTCTAAAGAGTACTCTAGCCTTTCTCAACAAGAGTGATAAAATATGCCAGTTAGAAGTTAAAGTTCCACAGTTCAATATATGCAAAAGCCCTAAAATACCAGATACATCTTTTATTCTGTAATGGTAATTATTTTGTTAACTCCGCCAATCTCTTGCTAATATGGGATATCTCCTCACATCTCTCGTTTTTCTTCTTGAAAAGAGGGTTATTTGTTGCTCCCGAGGTCACATCCATATAGCCAACTGTTCACTGAAGCATCCTGGCCAAAGCTCTTCTATCCCCTGTGCCCCTGTGGATAACTGACAATAACATTTAAAAATCCATTGGAAAAATACTTTGACTGTTCTTCAGGTACTCCAATGAACTGAGATTAAGTCTTGTCATTGTGAATTCAATTATTAATTGATCAGTCACTGCTCTCTAAAATAACTGATGGCTTAGGATTTTCTGTTGCTCCAAGGAAATTAAATGCAAATCTCTGCCAGTCATCTGTTAGCAAAGGTTCCTTTAAGGGACCACTGGAATACAAATGGAGAGCCCGAAGCAGTTCTGGTCAACAGCATCTCCCACTCTTTCGTTTTCTTTTTTCTTGATAACCCTTTCTTGGGTGCCTATTTGATTTTTCTTTGACTTTTCTACTTTAAAAAGGGTGTATGATTCAAAGGTAATATATCAAAGTACTTAACTGACACAAATTAGAGTCCTGGCTTCTTTTTTCCCACAAGTTTTCAGTGGTTACAGAATTTAGGGTGCCTGAGGAGAGAATAGGCACCTAAGTCTGAGCATTTTAGAACTTCAAGGGGGGAGCGCTTCTCCCCTCAAGCAGGCATGGTCCCTCCCTGAACACCTCACATAGAAAGAGATTTCTTTCCCTTCCCACTCATGCTGTGACAGTGAAAACTCACTTTAAGTCAATATTTTGGCAACAAATCCCAAAATGAAAAATGCCTCAGTTTGTGCTATGATCTACAGCAAGTTGAGTGACACATCTCCACTCTGACATTGCTTCTCATATTATAAAACTAGGGAGTGTGTGCTGCTACCTTTCATCATTGCTGACTGAGGAGGAAGGGGCACATGAGCAGTGCTGCTGGTTCCTCCATTAAAATAGTTACTGGCACCTGCACCTTGTCAGCAAGATGCCAGGAGTTAGGGAAAAGAGAGAAAAGCCCCAAATCTATGCTCTCAAGGAGCTGGCATCTACTGGGGAAAAACCGATAATGTTTCTTTGCAATAAATGCTGAGCCTCAAACTGCAAGATTGAGATACTGCATTTCTGCATACAGTGGGTATTAGACTATGTGATTTACCCCCCTTTGTCCCTTTCTTTGCTATTTTGGACTTGCCCTGAAGTGACTTGATGAAGAGCAGTGTATCTTTTTTTTCAGAGGATTTTTAGGACTGGAATCATAGGAGAATGTTTAACATGGGAATGTGAAGTATACAACTTTGGTTGAAAGGTTGTGTGTTGGTCTGGAATAGAATGAGGTCAGCCCTGCTGCTTAGGGTTAAAATTGAGTCAATTTAGTGTCCCTGTAACTCATTTCCCTCATATTGAAATGGAGAAAATAGCTGCCTAGTGCTGCTTCCATGGTTAATGAATTGTATATAAAACCACACTTAAAATCATGTAGGATTCAAGACACATGCTCCACAACTGTGAGCTATTATTAGGGGTGAGTGGATCACAATCAACAAATGCCATATTATATGACAAGGTTCTGCCCCCTCTCTTCCCTTATCTTAAATTGTTTTTTTTTTGTTGTTTTTTTTTTAGGTAGTACACCTGACTTATTATTGTTTATCTCTCTCTCTCCTTCCACAAGAGGCCATTGTAGAAGGTGGTGAATTCTGTGTTATGGTTGCACTCTTAGCACTGAGAGAAGTATCTACCTGCACACATCTGGAATGTCCTCGATGAGGAGAGCTGAATGAACCCAGAACCACATTGTTTAATAAACCCTGTCTCCAGGCCCCCGACTTCCCTTTCTGCAGCCCTTTAAGGATCCAGATGCCTAACCATAAAGTCACTCCCCTCACTTTTCTTACCTCATTTATTTTAGAAAACTTGCAATTTCTGTGCTTCTTTGAAATTTAAGTCCTCTTAAAAGCCCCCTTTCAGCTTTACCACCCAGGATCTGACAGCCCCTCCTTATAAATATAATTATCAGAGAAGTTAGACCAGTCTCCCTGGGAAGATACACACCTTGTTGATTTGAGAGCTCCAAGTTGTTTACCTCCTACCAGGAAGACAAAGTTAACTTTTCCATTGGATGAGGCCAAACAGCAAGGCCAGATGACTAAGGTCCCCAACCCGCTGTTAAAGGTTCTCCAGCCCTTTGTTTTAGTGGAGTTGAGTTCACACTGAGTTCTTTTTTTTTTTTTTTATTCTCTCTCTCTCCAAGATGGCTGTAGCTAGGCTCCTCATGAAGGCTTCTGGTGGACTATGTTTTCAGTGTGCAGCCAAGGTCATGAACACTCTGATTCAGCATGTGCTCAAGGTCATAGATGCTTGTGAGCCTGTGCCCACTGATGTAACCTGTTGTCAGTGTGCTTTCTTTGTCCAGCCTGCATGTTAAAAAGGCCAATGGAAATAATCAGGGAGCTAAATGGAACTGGCTTGGGGCTGAAGCTGGAGCCTGGGGATGGCTAGGGTCTATTGCTGCCTCCAAATAAAGTATGTCTGCTATCCCATTCTATCCAACTTACATCTTCTTCCACCTGCTGGATCCGTAATCTGTTTCTCAGGGTCTGAGTCCAGCACCCCTGACACCTTAGATAAAGTCCCCTTTGTGTTTTGACTTGGTCCAGCATAGATTTTTTTTTTTCTTTCACAGGAAAAATCACCATGATTCAAGTTGTTTGGAGAATTCAGAAGGGATTCTCAGAGTTCATGTAACAGTTTTGTCTTAGGATGCATTTGACAGATGCATTTCTTATATGCCAATAGCTTCATTTCCTTTTCAATTTGACAATAAGGTAAATAAACTTGAGGAATAGCTCTTCTTTCAAATTTGGTGCTCCGTCTTGTACTTCTTTTGGTTTATTTGTTTAATCATTACTGATTTAGTAAAAAGTCATGAGATAGGCCTTTAGAGGGTTGGCCAAATACTTGGCAATGTTATCAGAAGCCCAGACACTTTCAGTCCTTGAACTCCACTAACCTCTGCATCCTTTCTCTTGGGCATGTCCAGCTTATTCCCTCATGTTTACAGAATGGCTGCTGCAACTCTAAACTCCCACTCCACTGATGAAAATGGCCATCTTCATCTCTTTCTCCCATCACCCTCTGCATCTTTCTAAGGAGGGACCATCTTTCTAAAAAGCCCCATATAGGCATTTTCTCCTCCCTCACTGCTTCTCTCTTCCTGTCTCTTCATTTCTTTCTTGTTTTGTTTCTTAAGTTTGGCCTTATCCTCAGTAGTAGACAAATTACTGGCAAAGGAAAGATTGCAAAGCAAATGTGGGGTGGTTTTTTTTCAGGAAAAGAGGAATATTTAAAGGAAAGGTGAGACCCACACATTTGGAACTCTGTGCTCACCCTGTGGTCTAGTGATCCCTAGGGAAATTTCTAACTCAGGCAATTTCTAATTCAGAGAAAAATGTTCCAACCAGTTTGGACAGTGGTAAGCTGCTTTCAATACTTAACGGGAAAAATTCAATAGAGCTCAAGTACTCGGGTGTGAGCACCATTCTTTGAATTGCTAAGCCACCTTTGACCCTGTCTCTCCCAATACTCCACAAAGGATGTTCCAAGTCTCATGGGTTCTATTCAACATCACTGCTATTTTGTGAGCTCTGTGTATTTGCTGTAAAAGTTAAAGAGTTATAAAAGCTTCACTGTCTATGTCTCTCTTTAGCACTTTATTGAAAAACGTTGACTACTTATGTAATTTAAGATCATTTCTCAAACTGTAGGTGTCTCTCCACATCACTCACAAATTTTCCTAACACCAATGTCTGCATTTTTCTTTCTACCCATTTGGTTTTCATTCCAGAAGATTTAGGACTCATGCCCACAATAGTTACAAAAGGGCGTCCTCATCTCCCCCGCCTGGCACCCACCTGAAACAGATCCAGGACCAGGCCCACAGTTTGGAACGTTGTACCACCTGGAAGTGCCCTCTAACATCTGGTCTCCATCTTCATCTTATTTTCCAGGTTCTCTCTAGTACCACACTCATTGTACCTGTTCCATACCGTCCCAGGCACCTCAAGGACTGCATTAGTTTCTTTCCTTATTAACCCCTTCTTTCTCCCTTGTATCTGACTACACCATTTCATGGCTTTAATCCATATTTATTCAAGTTCTCTCATTGCCTCTGTGCTTCCCTTCCATGACATTTCTTTGATTATGTTCAATTTAAGTCCAATTGTCTGCTTTTCCCACATCAACAAGATTGCAAAAACCACACTGCCCAGGAAAAAGATTGTAACTGGGTTGAATACATCAACCATGAACCCATCCTTTACAGCTCATCCTCACTCTCAGCTGATGAATTCAACCATCACTTCACAGATGAAACAGAAGTATTGACAGGTCATTCCTGGAGCTTTCTGTCACACAGTGTAAAGCTTACCACAGTGGTATCTCTTCGTATTTTTTGTCCTTCAGTCTCCATGGGAGGTGGACATCTGCTTTGACCTCTGCCTGCCTTTTGCCTGTGGCAGCATTACTTAAGCATGTGGAGGGAGAAGTTAGATCCAGTGGGTTCTAATCCTGCCTCTGCTCCTTAGTATCTACTTGATTTTAAGTAGTGGTGATTGCTCATTGCCTGTGTCCGCTCACATATAATTGAGGACAAGTGACAAATCCCATCAGTATTGCCACTGTTGCTGTGGCTGAATGCCATTGATCCACTCTCTCAGAGTAAACAAATACAATCCGAGTATCTTCTCTCTTTGCTATTTTTCCCTGGTTCCCCCAGAGGACATTTGATTGCTGTGATTGCTTTCTGGTTTAGGAAGGGCTGATCCTCTCCTGTGTACCCCAGTGACAATTTTGGGCTTGTCAGTGTGCACCTTTGGCACACATAGATGTCTGGTTTTCTAACACCACAGAAGAGTGAAGTTTTGTGTCTTCATGCTGCTTCTGCTTCCCAGTGAAAACTGTTTTAACACGCCGTGCCTCATGCACTGAAGGGCATTTCCCCTAAGACTTCACATAGCTTATAAACAATTTCCCATTTGGGACAATTTCAAATAGATATTTATCCAAATGAAATATAAATGAACTGAGTCCTCTTTCAGAAAATTAGAGCTGAAAAAGGAAACTGGCAAGCTTGGTTTCATCATATCAAATGATATTTTTCAGGGAATTTCGTTTCTCATACACTGGTGCTTATCTCTGCTACTTCAACACACAGGGGAGACACTGTGAGCAGAACACCCACTCCAGCTTGCTGTCGGAAGGGAGCATGAACTCGTTGCCTGCCCTGTGACTAGCACCCTTTATGTGACCCACTGTTAATTTGTCATACACACAGTTTACATGATAAGGTTGCTGTTTAAAAGAGAAATTATATCGCTTTTATCCTCAATCCATTTCTGTACAATTGTTTTTTAATTTAAAACTAATCAAATTAGTCATTGCCTATATTCCTTTACAATTATTCACATTTTAGCTTCATTTTCTTCTGGAAGCCTAGTTAATGACTGAAATAAGATTATTCTAAGGAGATGGGACAGAAACAATGAAAAAGAACAAGCACAAGACTTGTGGCACTTTTCTCGCCGCCCCTTGTAACCCAGTGTACCTCCGAGACCACAGAAGGGGTCTTCACTCAAATCTCTGAGCAGCTGCTTTTCTTTAAGGACAATCAAGGCCCTTCCCAAAGTCACCATTTTTATGGGAAGACTATTCATTTTTTAAAAAGAGACACATTTCAGTAGCCATGGAGGCGTTACCTAGGGTTTTGTGGAATCAACCATCCAGTTGGGCTTCACACCCTGTTCCGTGCTGCTCTGATATTTGAAGCTCACAGATGATTCACTGGTACCATGAAGAAAAACAGATTTTGGCAGCATCGAATTTCTCTTTGGTAGTTACATCACTCATACTCTCAGCTTTTAAGCTTCCCATTTTCTTCTGGGGAAGACAAATCCAAACTCTCTTTTTGGGTCCTAGTTTAAAGTAACTTGCTCTGGTTTGTGTCAACTGAGCATGTCAAAGACTTCTCCCACTCACAATTCCAAACCTATTCAGTTGTTGAAGAACACTGTGGCACAACTAGAAAAAACAGACTCCTGATCCTTGGGTCCCTTTCTGTAGGAGACGGGCATGCAAGGCGGAGTGCATAGGCCTGTGTTAGTGTGGAATCCCATTACTTGACACTGCACTGTTGTGTTTGTCATGTTTTTCAGACCCATATGCAAATAACTTCCAAATACTGAGTAACTTCTCAAGACACTTCCTTGTGATCTGATAAACTCTGGTAAGTAAGTGTACACTTGTCCTCTTTTGATGGACTCTTCCTGTTTTGCAAAAACTTGGTAATATCTTATTTCTGAAAACAAAATACGTATTTTGCATAGCATTCAGTTTAAGGTATAGTATTAAAATAGCAAGCATGGTTCTAAGAACTTCAGAATTATTAACTAATGACAAAGCTATATGGAAGGAACTATAAAAGTGTTTCTTCTCATGCATAGGAGATTGGCATCCAGAAATGTAGATTTCTCTGCTCTGGGACAACAATCTTTGAGAGTGTTCCCAGCACTGATTCCAGAACTCTTTCATCCAGCAAAGCTAGTGAGTGAATCACTAGAGTCACCTTAGAAGACCTGGAACTCTCATATCAACGATGCTTTGTCATATGGCATTTCAAGTATAAATTTTAATTTACATGTTGTCATCTCAACCTAAACAGGTTGTCAAGTGTGGTTCACTTTTCAGCCATCTATATTGACCTCAAGAACGTCATGTTTATAATTCATAACCACTGGGGATACCTTCAGTTTTAATCGCTGGTCTCTGTATTCTGTAAATAGATTACTGTCACCGCCTTCTTTTTCCAAGAGTTAAGTATTTACTTGAGGATGACATTCCTCTCTCATACTTTTTTTTTTAAATGAAGTACAAATATTGACAACATAGCCTACATGCTGTGACCTTATCAGATACTATGCTATTTCATCAATCCAGGCATAGAAACAAATGAATTGTAACAACACATGCAACACCTGCGATTACAGCCACAAATGTCAATGCACATACCACATAAAAAATAAAAAGAACAATATAAAGCAAACATGTTGACTGAACTATTTGTACCTTGCTATGCGTTGCAGAAGTGTGTCATTTTTATTTCATAAAATGAACTAAATTAAATACTCAAGGAGATTTTTGTATTGTAATATGTTACATTTTAATCACTGGAATAAATAAATATTTATCAAGAAATTCCAGGCACTGTATTCAGAACTAAATGCACGAATTTGGAATTTAAGCTAGTAGTGAAAACAAATATATATATATATATATATATATATATATATATATATATATCTTCTTTATAATGAAGGAAAGTACATGAAAGTATTGATTTTCATTGGCAGTATGGGCATCCTTTTTGGGAATCTTCCCTGACCTGAAACATCAATGTGCTTACCAGGTGGTGGCAGGCGTTTAAATGGAAAATGGAAATAATTATTATTTTAAACAAATAGACAATCCTTACACATATTACAGCAAATGGACATAGATGTTTATATTTTCAATGTGTCCTCGACATGTCAACATAAGATATGGGTACTTTCTAGTGATTAACCAGATACAGGCAGAAATAATTTCTGAGACTACTGTCACATAGTTACATAACCAGTGTCAATTTGGAGGAAAAAGAACTCATGTTTCTAATGTAAAATATAAGCCATGTTCTCTTCCCCACGGACTTGCTGTGAATCATTTGACAGTCAGTGTGAAACTGTTACCACCACCTTCCTGACCAGCCATGCCCAAAGAAGTGACTGGGGATTTATCTGTGGTTGACTCTGGCCCTCATCACGGATGGAGTGTTCATTACAACACACAGACTACAGTAATCTTCTCAGACCCAACCAGTCTGTGAGAAAATAAGAAGCAGAGCAGGATTTCAGAGCCTGCTCAAGGAAGAGCAGAAGTCTAGTGGGTTGCTCACCCAGTAGAACATTTCTCCCCAGGATAGATACAAGAGTAAGGGTCTGACAGCTCCGGAGTTAATTTAAATTTTGGCTAGATGCTAAAATGACTTGGTCCTTGCTGACTCCAAAACCTCTTGCACTCACCTCAAGTCCTCCTGGCCAATCAAGAGGAGTTCCAACGTTGCCATGGCAACCACCCCTGAAAGGATAAACTGACAGCACTGCCCTTTGATGCCCCAATGTGCACAACACACTATTTGCCAGTTTTCCTTGGACTCCAGCTGGTGCTTTGCAGAAAGGAATCTGCTCATTTTTTTTTTCCATCCTGGGCCAATGTGAGAGGGCGAGGATGCTGACCAGCAACGCGAGAACCCAGGAGGACTACATTTCTTTCCCATCTGGAAGGTAATTGATACAGCGTATCAGAAGGACCCTAGTGGGGCTGAATGCAGTTGCCCACAGGGATGCCCATCTTGATTACGACTCCTTGGATTCATTTCTCTTTCCACAACATTCTAGCCTGACTCCAAAATGTTTTTTCCTGATAACATCTCTCAAAATAAAGCAAAAATAAAGTAAATACATTCATGTCAATAAAGCTTTCAACACACTGCATGAAGATAATAAAAGATTAAATTATATTATCATTAGTATATTACTAATATATCTTAGGGGAAAAATGGTAAATTTCCTGTATGTAAAAAAATCTTTCATGATATGATCTTCAACAGAGAAACAAATAGGTACCAATAAAAGGCTCATTATCTTGCACTGTAATATTTTTTTTCAATTACTTCAGAAACTTTAAGATTACATAATTGCTAAGGGATAAAAGTATAATTTATAAATTCAAATCTCAATTATTTTTTCTGAGTATATATGAATCTAATCAAGTAATTGATAACTTTATGGAAAATTAGAAGAACCAGTAAATTAAAAAATCTCCATGCACAAATACACAAACCTTTTCAAGATTTTCAATTTGAAGCAGATGTATAAAGAAATTTATTATTTTATGATACTAAGTTACATTTGAAATAAAGTTTTTGAAATTCTTATAGGTAAACACATTAATTCGATGAAACAAAGGATGTCAATCCTTATAGCCTAGTAAATGACTTCATTTTTTTTCTATCCCAACTAATACTGGATACATACATGAGAAACAGGAAAAAAACATGTAGAAGAAACCCTATAGATAATTTCCTGGAAACATTTTCTTCAATGTAATTCTCATAACTATTTCTAGATAAATACTATATGAATAATTTTTTCTGGGTAAAATGTACAAGGAAAAACTGGTTTAAATATATAAATTGGCATGGTTTTGAAACCCTTTCCTTATCCCAATGTATTTCAGCTTTGACAAATGACTTTTACTTCAGTAAGCCTCAATTGGCTATGTAATAAATGAAAAATATTTTTAACCTGTGAAAAATGTAGATTGTAGTATATTCTGCCATGTATTGGATGCTCAACAAATACCCTTTATTTAATGAATACCACCACAGTAGTTCTCAATGTGTTGTGTGGCACACCCATGAATGGGCATGGAGAGTTGATTGTGGAAAATGGCTTCGTATTTATTACAAATATGCAAAAAGGTGAATTAGTCTAAGACAAAGTGAATGCTGAAAGAAGCTTAAGACTCCTGTCACCCAGAGACAGTAATTCTTGGTGTACACTGCTACTGAATTGTAAAATACAACTGGAAAAAATCAGATAGAAACTATTGATCTGTCAGGTATTTCTTGGAACTAAAGGTATTTCTGCATCTTAAATATGACCAAACATCAGAATATAGGAATGAAGAATGCCTTAAAATATTATCAATATTCCCTGTTAGAGAGCAATGTTACTTATAAATATTTATTATATTTTGAACAATAAATAAGTATGAATAAAAGTGATACAATGGTTATATTTCTATCTACTAAATTAACATGTTCTTGTAAGCAATTGTCTAGGAATGTCACACATTTTCAATAGATACACAATGAAAATTACTTTGAAAGGTGTTCTCGCTGTACAAGAAATCATAGAAATGGGTTTACACAGTAATTAGAAAAAATTACTTCCATAGGCTTTTACCAGTTTCTGAAATACATAAATCAAGAAAACAAAAGTCATTATTGAACCACAAATTGTTCATAAGGCATTTTCTATGCACCATTTGTTGATCATGTCAATCATGAAAAAATTAGACTTTGCCATGTTCTGAATGGAGTTATAGTTGGTCAGCAGAACATAGGCAATAACTTAAATTTGCAGAAAAAAACAACAACACATTAACCAAAGATAAATTCCTGATGCAACACTCTATCCCAAGTGTTGGGATGTTGGTTTTCTATCATTACCTGCATTGTGATAGTATCTCAGTAAGTAACAGAGTAAAATCATGTTTGCTTCCTATTCAAATTTCTCATTTGAATAATTTCCGAAATAAACCTCAAGTGTAAAGGAGAATAATTGGGTTCTTTTTATATATATATATATATATATATAAATTTGGAATAGAACAGTTAGTTTAAATAATTTGTCTACATAACATCCTGCAGAATTTATCCTTAGTAAATGTGCATTATTTGGGCCTATCAATAACCTTTAAAATACAAATAACTGTGTCAAGATTTTAACTTACATAAAATCCCCCAAAAAATAATTGATAAGAAAATTTCTCTTTTAAAAAAATTTATATTCTTTTTCAAAATTCTATATTCTTTTTTAACATGCATGTTGTCAATTCCAAGGAAACTTAGGTCATTTAATTGAACACATCACTTGAGAAGTTGTTAAAATTGTCTCTTTCTTTAGTAACTGGGTGGCAAATGTCCTACTTGATTCAATATGAACACAAATGAACATAAAAATATGAGAGGCTACAAAATCACAAAGACCTGGTAATATGGCAGCATAGTTACGTAGCACAGTGGTTTTCCAGTTTGGTAGAGATGTAACCAAGTCATCAATCGCCTCTGAGAAGATCAAATCCATGTAAAATGACAAGGTATAATAAATGGTTTCACCTTGGGCATATCAATGCCCTGGTGATTTGTGACAATACATGACAATTTTGTAAAGAAAAAATCTGACCTTGATACTTATCAAAATGCTTGTTAGATAAAATCAAAAGAGTATTTTCCTATGTTCCCAACATAAAAGGTTTTTTTCCTTAACATTTTCTGAAGATGCAGAACACATCTCCACAGGAATAAGAAATGAAGAGATTATTTGCAGTAGAGCTGATCATTTTAGTGTCAATTAAAGCCACTTTAAGGATATTCCAAGAAAGAAAGATGAAAACAGACTGCATTTACACTTCTCGTCTTGGATCTTATCCTTCTATTTTATTTTCTGCATTTTTTTCATAGTCAGTTCTTATCCTATAATAAATACATACAGAGAGAGAGAGAGAGAGAGAGAGAGAGAGAGAGAGAATTAAAGGTGAGATCCTGAAGAACAAGAGGACCAGTGGAGGAAAACTGTTACATACTCCCATCACACTGACACTCTTCTCTCTGAAATTGTCTCCTTTTATTCCATATCTTGGTTTTTGTCATTCTGTAGGACACTTTGTATCTCATGAAATACCATATGGTTATGTTATAATTGAAAACACTGGATAAATGTCTTCACACCAGTGATGTAGAAAACTCTCAAACTCTGAAAACTTCAATCCGTAAACAAAGAAGCAGAATATTTTGGATGGATCTCCTCCCTTAATTATTGTTGAAAAATTCTTATTAATAAAGTCACAGTTTTCCAAATTATCTGCTGCACCAGAAATTTCAAAATAAATGCCACTTTTATAATTATACATACATATATAGAGAAACCAATTATCAAAATCTATAAAAATCAGAAAAAGACAGTACACCATCATGGCATTTTCTGCTAACCTGAAGTTCTTCAACATTGTCTTTCGTGACACTGAAGAACAATCAGTGTTCCAAGAAAGCATGTGATTTTGAGAAGATGAGTGGGTCGGGGGAGAGGACACTGGAGAGATCCCAGAAGACAAAAATGCTGGTGCACCAGGTTTCCCAGAACTGACCTCACACCTGGGAAGCCCCCGGGTTCAGTGACAGGCAGTGCTGCCTGGTTCCCAGGACCAAGACTGCTCTCGCTTGTTCTTGCTCAGCTCTTAGGATCTGTGCATCACAATCGTCATATATTGTTTGCTACCACAGCAAACGCTATTTATAACTTTATAACGTTTCTAATCTTTAATTAAAACAAGACCTTCCAAAACAGTAATTGATCTACTTTAATGGCCTTGGACATAGTCCCTTTATTTAGCAAAATAATGTTCATTGTTACCTGGCAGTTGATCCTTTCCAAGACCTGAACTTTGTCCCTGTCTCTAACCTTGTACACGTGACACTGCCCACCCAGTAGACTACCTCATCTATATCCATGATGCTCAATTTCATTTACAACAGAGTGCATTTTGTTTCATTGCTGTGAAACTTTAGTCAAGTGTGGACAAAAATCACATCTCTCCTTTACTCTGGTTGTCTAGAATGAGCATGCATTCATGAAAATGTCAGTAGGTTCCTTGATGTAAATCTTTTTCTGACCTGGATCTCTTACGTTTCAGTAACCCTTTCCCCAGTCCTAAGTCTCTCCTAGTGAGTGCCACAACCAATGTGTTTATGCTTGAGTAGTTGTGCTCCTTACTCAGCTGCAGCTGAGGAAGTGATGATAGCAAATTCCACTGCTCAAGTACCAAGTCTAGAAGAAGTAAAATATTCAAGACCTAATGGGTGAGTTGAAAACAAACTAAATAGGTGGACAATTGACATCTGCTGGACGATAGGTGGCCAGAGTGCCTGAGAACTGAGACCATTGATTCAAACATGGGAGCTGTGGGGTGTATGTCCTTCAGAAAGTTAGAAACATTGCACAATATGAATAATAAGATTACATGTAGAAAACATGGAAGGGGAAAACGGCCTATGGTAAGCATTAAGTAATTTATATATTATTATAATATCTCATGATTTAATTGCTTAATAATCTTCAACATGTTAATAAAGTAAATTTTCAAAATTGCAACCCAGAACTAAGCATAAGTTTCTTAAGACTTCAGATATATTTGTCTAAAAGCCCTGCCTGGCAGCTACATTGAATGCTGCTAACACAGCCACAGCTAAGACTGGAACCTGAATTACCCTATCCTTAGCCAAACTCAGTGCCAGGAGAAACGATGGGCTAGTGCCCCAGGGCTACCATATGCATTGCCTGCAGCTGAGAAGAGGGAGGATCTGGCATTCTGGAGCTTCTATTTAGGAAGGACAGTAAGTGAGATAAATCTTTTGCAAATACTACACAAAAGTAAAGAGAAATTATCCCCCAAGAAATGTTGTAAAATGTGAATGTATGCTAGCTATACACACAAAAAAAGCAGACAAGTACTATATAGGTTAAATACCGAGGTCAACCTAGTGTAGATTATTTTTATTCTACGATTTCAAAATATATTTATCTATATTTTAGATTAACATGTATTAACTGCACACGTTAATGGGGGTGCAGTGTGATATTTTAAGGCACACATCCAGTGTTCTGAGATTAAATCAGAGTAATTAGCATTTCCATTTCCCTGTCATTCTTTCAAGTGTGCAGCCTTCAAAGCCCCTCTGCCAGACCTCTATCCAGTGTTTAATAGATATTGTTAACTTGTCACCCCAAGGTCCTGCGGAATCCCAGTACTCCTCCCTTCTCATGGTGTTTAGGTCCCTGTTAGCTGACCTCCCTCACCCCCGCAGTATCCTCTCCACCTCTAATAATCACTCTTGCACATTCAGATTGACTTCTTTCAGTTTCCATACGTGGGAGAGGACATGAGATGTTTGCCTTTCTGTGCATGACTTATTTAATGTCATGTCCTCCCGTTCCCGCCACATTGCTAAAATGACAGGATCTGATTCTTCTTTATGGATGAACATTACATTGTGGGGTGTGTGTGTGTGTGTGTGTGTGTGTGTGCATGAGTGTGCGCGCTACCTTCCCTTTTCCTTCTATGTGTCAATGGGTCTCTCCCTGGGTCACTTGGTTTCCTATCTGCGATTGAGAAGAGAGCTACAATAGGGACAGCTGTGCAGGAATCCTTTGGGCATGCGGTTTGATTTCCTTTGAGTCCACATGCGGGACACCTGGACTATGTGGTAAATCAAGCGTTAGTTTCTTGAAGAACCTCTATACTTTCTCCATAGAAGCTGTGCTGATTTACATTTCCACCTACAGTGTATAAACATTCTTTTTTCCCATGTCCTCACTACGACTTGCTATTTTTGCCTTAAATCACATTTTTGGTGGTGCAGTGTGTGTGTGGGGGGGGGTACCAGGGATTGAACCCAGGAGTGTGAAACCCCTGAGCCACATGCCCAGCCCTTTTTTTAATATTTTATTTTGAGACAAGGTCTTGCTAAGTTACTTAGGGCTTCACTGAATTGCTGAGGCTGGCTTTGAACTGGTGATCCTCCTGCCTCAGCCTTCCAAGCGAATGGAATTACATGCATGTGCCACCAAGCCTGGCATTAAATAATACATTTTATGATAATTTTCATATCTATTTTATGACATTTATTGATAATGTAAGAAAATTCATTAGAAATATTGTATTTATTCACAAAATGCTTTACCAAAATGTAAGAACAAACTTACATAAATACACAACAGTGAATGAAATTAAAATGTAGGAAGGATTTTGAAATAAAATGCTGTAGAAAACTGAATGTTGAATGTCAAAGGACTCTGAATTCCACAGTTCAGTCTTCATTGGAAAGGCCAGTCCTTCCCTCTGTGAATGAGAGCTATCAGGGCAATGAGTGACATTCCCCAGAGCAAGTTCTCACTGTAGGGAGTTGCCCCTGGCCCTGCACAATATGTGGAGGTAAGTTATTCAACCAAGTGTATCAGCACACATTTCTTTTACTATTATTTTTTTCCTAATCCAATATCTTTAGGCATTTAAGCTTTTATTTGGGTCTCACATTTTTACTGCTTACAATTATCTAAACAAATATATCCTATCTTTTGGTTAGAGAATAAAATCAATTTTATTAAAATAGACAAAGTTCATAGCCAAGTTAACAAATGTGATTTAATATCAGTCTCTGATTTCCCTTGTTTAAAGCATGAAAAATGCACATGTGTTTTCAAGTTTTCAATAGAGAGTCTCTCTGAACACTGGGACTCTCAGAGCCACTGTTAAGATGAAATGTTTTGACTAGAAATTATCTTCAGTGTCTAAGCAAACTAAATCTTTGTGCAGAAGTTTTGAATAATTCTCCTAAGCAAATCCCTGGTGGGGTTATTAGGCAAACCTTTATAGATGGATTTACTTTTCTCTGAAAAAAATCGGTAAGATGTTAATGAATTAAAGTGAGTAAATTTAAATAGCATTATCTTAATAATGTCCACATTAGTTTTGTAAATTTTTCATAGTTAAGTGTTTCAATTCCAAAATGAAAAGGATGCAAGTTTAGAAATTATAAGAAAATGGTACCATTATGGCCAGGACATTTCTGTAGACATTATTTGCCACTCAACAATCCTTTTTACAAGGTTTGCTTAGAAACAATTTACAGTGACCAAAATATAGATATATCCACAGGCAAATACTCTTCAAGGCAAATAGCTTTTGTTATTACAAATCAAATGTCTATATTTTTCATCCTCTCCATTTTGTGGAATTATCTTAGGTGTCTGATACCCACATTTGGATCTTAGCTAGTCTACTGTGAGAGCTTGAAAAAATTACTTAACTGTAAAAACACTTTTCTCCTAAAATGGACATAAAAATTGACACAATCCCCCAAAGCAATCTGGGAATTAAATTAGTTAACAAAAAAACCCCCAACAAAAACATGTTTGTCACATTGGCCAGGACATTGTTAAAAGTAAGTTGGTTATTCAAAAAGTACACAAGTAAGTTGGTTATGGTTGTCCATGTTGCTGCTATTTTTTAAAACACTCTAGGATTTACATGATGATCTTCCTGCCCTTTTATCAATACTTACTTTTGAATAAAGAATATTTATTATTTTTTTTCTGGAGTAAGCTGTCTAAATTTAATGAAATGTTAATTGTGTTCCCTGCACTAGAGAACATTTCCTATGTATTAAAATGTGCACAGTGACTTCCAAACTTTAGAGTGTGGGCATCTTTCCTGAGAGCTGAACAGGTTTTATTCTAAACTCTCCCACAAAAAGATGATAGATATAAATGTTCTTTTCTGTGGAAATCAATGTTTCTCTACTGCTTGATAAAGGAAAGTAAAATGAAAAGTTTTAAAAATTAATTTTCACAAGAGGCAAAATGTAAAATTGGAGACTCGTGGCTGTTGAAAACAGAAGACTCATGAGCATAACATTTAATCCAGGACAATGAAATTAAAGGACCATTTCACTGGGACTGAGAAAAGTCACTGAGATAGAAGGAAAAGATGGAGTACTTCCATTAACTCCATTTGTTTCAATAAGAAAAGATTATACTGTGACCTTTTCTTTAGCTGCCTTGATTTCTCCATTTTTAATCATTATGCAAGATTTGGTGGAAACCCTCACAGATGCTTAGCTCCTCAGGGGGCAATTAAGAGAGTAGTGAATTCACTGAAAACTGAAGATCCGGATCCTTCACTGCACTCCTAAAATGACAGGAAAAGACCTGTGCATTGGACTGTCAAAGCTCTCTTCCAGTGTTGGATAACACAAAGAAAAGTATGAAATATACATGTCAAATATGACAGCTAGTTATAATGAATGCCGTATTTCACAAACTCTAGAACCATAGTCCTCTATTTATAATTTCACACACTTGTATAAATAAGTTTATTCCTGGCAAATTTGCTATTTATTTTTTGTCCTATGTTTAGAGTTCATATGTTGATGTTTTTAAGGACTTCGTTCTTGAAAGCTAAAAAAAAAAAATAGTAACTGTGCTGTTTATAACCAAAGTAAATTGATATAAATTTAAAAATTACATTGATTTTTGTGAAATATTTGCATATATTTTAGGAAAAATATTTTATAGTAAAACGCAATATAAAACTTTTTTTCTGTTTATTCAGCCATTTTTACTGTACATTCTTTTGTTCTTATAAAAATATTTTATAACAACATGAGATGAACAACATTTTGGTAAACCTTTGTATATGTGTCTGATTTTATCCTTTAGGAATCATTTCAGGAAATATATTACTGATCTAACAGTAAAAAGACTTTTTGAAGACTTTCAGCCATGTGGACACTTTGTTAACAATATTGCTACTACCATAAGCAGCACAAACATGCCTTCATATTAAAAAATGTATATAGCTGTTTTGATTCAAATATACATATTAAAATAATTACATCAAGCAAATTAAAAATATCAAATCACAGAGTTTCCTTATATGTGTGTGGCAAGAATGACTGAAATCCTCTCTCGTAGCAAATTTCCAGTATAAAAAACAATAATTTCAATAATAGCCATCATTCAGACATAAGGTCTCTTGACTTATTGTGTAAGACAGCTTTGGGTTGCTGTGACAATATACCTGAGAAAAATCAATGTAAAGCAGGAAGATTTATTTTGGCTTCCATATTCATGTTTTAGTCCCTGGTTGTCCAGCTCCATTGCTGTGGGTCTGAGGCTAGATGGACATCATAAACATGCCAGGGACAAAAGTGCTCACCTCACGGCCATGGGGAGGAGAGAGAGAGAGAGAGAGAGAGAGAGAGAGAGAGAGAGCGCTAGTGCACACACGCCTGGGGTACCAACATACCCTAAAGGTCATGTCCCTGATGACCTACCTCCTCCAATTAGGTCCAACTCCTAAAATTCCCACCACTTCCCAATAGTGCTTGGATGCCTGGAGCTGGTGTTCAAGCCTTCAGCACATGAGTCTTTGGGGAACATTTAACCATAATATTTATCATATCATCAACCATAATATTTATCCTACATAAACTGCATTTATACCCTTCAACTATGTTTCTCAGTTCCTGCTCTCTTGGTTACTGTTTGATTCTATGTATTTGACATTTTTTTTTTCATTCCACATGTAAGGGACATCATGTAGTGTTTTTCTTTCTGTGTCTGGCTTATTTTACTTAGATAATGTCTCCCATGTTATTGTTAATGGCAGAATTTATTTATTTCTTCATCACAGCTGAAGAGTCTTCCATTGTATGTATGTACCACAGTTTCCTTGTCCTTTCAATTGCAGGTTATTTGTTTCTACATCTGGGCAGTTGGGAGAGTGCTGCAGTGGACATGGGAGCACAGATGTCTCTTTGGACAATTTCATGACTTTTGGATATGTGGGGTGTTGGTTCCATGGTGGTTCTAATTTAACCTTCTCCAGAGCAGCATCCATCCACAGTCTCTGTAGTAACTATACCCACCTGCACTTATTCCAGCTGTCTCAGAGGCTCTTTGTTCCCTGCATGCTGGCCTGCACTTGTGGTCTCTCATCTTTTGCATGAGTTGATGAATCAGTATCATCACTAGCTGCTGTAGCAGAAAATCTACCAAATCTTAGCAGTTTGATGCAGCAATGTTCCATTTTTTGCTTATTTGGATATCTACTAAGGGATAAAAATTGGGATTATTTCCATCTTGTGCTTTCTTTGTCCCTTAGATGTCCAGATTTCCCACTAGATCACACAGATAGATAAAGGGGGAGGATATTGGGATATTGGGAAGGGAGGGAAGAGAAGAAAGGAAGGGGATAATTATACAACCAGAGCGTTTAGGGGCCAGGCCTGGGGATTATAGAGGTCTCTTGTTCCATATTCCACTACTCAGAAACCAGGTCCTAGTCCCACAAGTCAGGGTGGTGTATTGGATTTTGACATTTTTCACAGGAAGAAAATCTAGTGTTGCTGAATCTTATCATTCTCCATAAGAATAGGTTTCTCTTGTTTCAATAGATCTCGACTTTCTTGAGTTACATATCTTCAGAGAAAATGTTCATTATTGAATGTTCTGAAAGGTATGATCCCTATGGCCACATCATTCTTAACCAACATATTGAAAAGGAAAAAGAGTGGATAGTGCTGTCTGCCCACATTTACCCGAGGTTTCACTGCCGTGCCTCATCTGAACTCCTGACTTGCATATGCTATTGCCTATGGATGTAGACTTCCTTAGTGTGCGGTCCATTCTGTGGGAAGAGGACTCCCTTCCTCAGCCTCTCACTTCTGTCCTCACCATGAACACACAAGCAGTGCCCGGTCAGCCTCAAGGACTGCTCTCTGGTGCTGCATGCAGTACAGTCTCTTTACCAGCAGCAGAAAGAGCCTCTGGGTTCTTCTCTTCTTTCACACTTGACAATTGTAGTCTATTCATAAGGCATCCAGAGTGCTCCTGGAAAGATGGAACTCTTCTCGACACTTCTTTGATCACTGCCTTGAGATGTCTTCTCATGTCACTAAGAGTAAAGGTCAAATCCCTGCGTGCATCTGTAGCACCCCACTCCGCTGCCCTGACAGTCCTGCGCTGGCCTCTGGCTGTGGTGCCTGTCCTTCCTCTTTTTCTCAGTCCTCTTGGTCTGTGCTGGCCTCCATCCTGTGCCTTCCTACAGAAATCCCCTTCTGCTGAGGTCCTGAGCCTCCTGCCTGGCCTCCCTGGGTGCTGGGGACTGAGCCCTGACTGGGTAAGAGGCTGTGCCTTTATAGAGACTCAGTCTCCGGTGAGTGCCTCCCCACTCATATGTTAGCAGAACTGACAAACGTTGAAAGTAGAGCCCAGGTCCACTTTACCCCCAAACAAGAGAAATGAATTTTATCTCTTATTTGTTCAAAGCCTGATTCTCAGTTTTCTTTCAACCACTCAAAAAGTTAAATTAGTCAATTTATAATTTTTATTTTTTGATTACTTGCATGTTAACCAATGACAGCTAAAACCTAAATACATTTTACTTTGATGTCGAGAGATTCTAGAGAAGGAACCTCAGGACTCTGTAGTGATTTTCAAAATAGCCAGGACCCTCTAGAGATTCTGAAATACAATGTTAAAAAAATAATAGATGCAGCTATGATCTTGTTTCCTACTTTGATTTCTAATTCCAAAAATATTACCATGGGCAAGTCACCTTTACCTGCATACTGTGTGAGATGAGTGGTCACTCTACAGCAGGGTGTCTCAGACTTGTTTCCTAACAGTAGAATGCCCTGTCTCAAATTAGTAAATGGCCATTTTGTGGAATGGAGAGAGAGATATGGGCTTTTCCACACTTTAATGTGCCCCTTCTCTTTGGAGGACTCTGCCGTTTTTGATACCTGAAAAGCTGAATTAGATGATTTCTAAGATCCCTTTGTGATAACCTTCAATGATGCCAGGAGACTGTGCTTTATCAGAAAACTGTTATCCTTTTATTGCCAAGGAGGGCTGTGGAAATCTGTTTATTATTTTTAAATTGCTGAAACAAAAAAGAAGCTTTCAGGAATCTTATTGTTCTATCAGAAGAATTACCCCTTTATTGTTGTATGAAAGTTACTGGTGTTCTCAGATATTCTCTGCAGAAATATAGAACTCGTCTTATAAAATGATAAATCTTCATCTTATAAAGGTTTTTAGTAGTGTCTGCAATGAGAAAATCAACATCTGGTGATTGCCACTATAGAATTGCATAAGGATGTAACATATGCATATACATGTGTAAAAATATGAAGACAGGAGAACCATCCCCTATGGATTCTAGAATGTGAGTACACTCTGAACTGCTTGCCCCTCCCTTGGAAATTCCTTCCTCAGAAAGAGGGAAATTTTTACCTGCTCAGGTGTGTGTGTGTGTGCATGTGTGTGTGTGTGTGCAGGTATGCATGTGTGATTTAATAAATTACAATCTGGATTGCTCACAGAAATATCTTTTAAATAAATAATATACTTACACATAATACACTATAATTGCAAATAGATCAAGAAATGTTATACTCCTAAGAAAATGGTGGCATTGCCAGCATCCCCTATTTGTTATTTCCACAGCAGGTGGTAGGAGCAGACAGAGGGGAAGAGATTCAGTGCGAAGGGCAGAGGAGTGATGCTTCAACTTCCCATTTGTTTAAATCAAATTGTTCATGAATTAATTTAGTAATGTAGTTTTAATTCTTCTATCTTGAATTTAAGGTAATCAAGATTATCCACCATATTTTTGAGTACTTTATCCTGTTTATAAAAAAATATTTATGATGTAATTGTGGTCCTTTTCCCATTGGAAGATTGGGTTAGTGTTGAATCAACTAGTTATGAGGATCTCAGAAGTACATGTTGAACCTTCAAAACTCAATGAAATGATGATGTAATGTTACATTGGTATAATTAACTTCCTTTGTAGACAATTTCTAAATATTTTGTCAAGCCAGCATATTTTAGGAGAACAAAACAATATTAAATGACTGAGTATAACATACATGGCTCAGTTTGGTGGTATAAATCCGGAAAATTTTCCAAGAGTTATATAAATAATTAAGGATTTAAAACTAATTACTTGATAATTAAAAAAAGAGGATACTAAAATGCAGTTAACCCACTGAGGTAAAAAATAATTCAAAGTTGACCTAAAGATATATGAGTACAAAACTAAAGATGCAATTAATCCCATTGTAAAACTAAATCAAATACTTAAGGATAATTTTTATCACTGAAATTTAGGCAGTAGACTGAGCTCTCTAAGGGCTAGATATAAAGTCTGTGCTCTGAATCATTTAAAAACGGAGAGAATTGAACACTTAAGAACTCCCTAGAGAGAATATTCATTTATTAGAAACAGCATAGAATAGATGAGTCAATGCAGCTTCCATTTACAATGTTTCTGATGTTATCAAGATTTCCAAAAGAATTATATGAACCTAATAATCTTCAGATAGCTACCAGAATACATGGAATATATTAAATGGAAAAGTAGTATTAATTAAAACATAGATTAAATATTACATAAAACATTAGATTTCAGATTATAGTAAATTGTGACCTCCAAGATGTGGTTGAAATTTATCATTTTCACGAGTGCTATCATAAATTTTAATGTTCAGAATTTTATTTTCTTGAATGACACATAAATGTTCAATTAAGTTTTTGTTCTTTAATTAATAACATGTAGCAAAGTGAAATAAGAAGATATTTTCCATACTAAATACAATTGGAAAAGTTTGTTCTTTGAAAAATACATGCTCACCTATGCACCCAATACATATATACTTACCAATATTCTGTATTTTAAGCTAACTTACTTTAGCTATGGTTAAAATGAAGATTATATAACACTGCTTTATGAAAAGTCAAAGATTTTTCTGGCAGATCAATGAAAAAATTAAAGAATTAATAAAAATCTCAATTTTCTAAAAATGGTTCAAAGAATGAAGTTCAAAAAAAATTTGGTTGAAAAAGCAGCTCATGCAATTTTTAAATGGTCATGTTAAGGGAATTATTACCTCCTGTAGCGTCAGTTTTCTCTACTGGGAAATATAAGATTATGTTGGTAATAAGTTATATATTACTGTTAATTGATGTTAATTTTTTTTCAGATGTGTGTTTCAGACTTAAATTTAATGTTATTTTATTAATAACCCAGAAGTACTTTTTAAGGTATTTCCCATATTTCACTGTTATTTTTAAAGATTTCCTTTTTTTTAGTCAAAGTATCTATCCCCCTTGGCTTTAATATACATACCATAACTAAAACATTGATTCATTCTATATAGAACTTAGTCAATGTCTGAAATTGGCATGCTCAAAACAGGTTCAGTGCCTACCAAGGACAAACTTAGCCCATTTGACCTATTTCCCAGTGTTCAGGCTGCTGTTTACTGTGATGTCTTAGTTTAAAACAAATACATGTGTTATTTTGGTTTGTTTTTAAGAAATAAAAGCAAATTAAAATGAAAGGGCATAATTGCAGTTACTCCATTTTTTTAAAATTACATTTTTGTCTTATTTTTGCTACATATATTCTTTTTTCTGGATAATAATTTTTTAGTTTTATTTATTTATTTATTTTTAATATATGTCAGGGGGATACAGTTTATATTATATATAGAGAGCACAATGTTTTAGATCTCTGCTTGTATATAATATATATTCACACCAATTCATGTCTTCATACATGTACTTTAAGTAATATATTCTTTTTAGAATTTTGAGCTAAGAAACAAGAATATAAATTTTTAATTTTAAAAGAAATTAAAAAATTGTATACTTTAAAAATAAACTTATTTTCTAATAAAGATTAATTTGTTTATTTAAATATGTACACTTCAAATATGTATATGTGTATGCCAGAATAAATCCCACCAGTATGTATAATTTTTATGCACTAATGAAAATTTTAAAAAAGCACAATTGTATTTTGTGTGCTGCTTGCTTCTCCTGAGCTTAAAGGACTTCAGTGCTACGTTTGGCATCAGCACTATTTCTTACATTTATAAAAGAGTGAGACAGTAAACAATAGTAAAATATTAATCTTACAAAAATATTAGCAAATCAAATTCAGCTGTGTATAAAAGGCTGATATATCATAATCAAGTGGAGTTGATCCCTACAATTGAAAAATGCCACCATACTAATTCGCTGAAGATAATTCAATGTATGGAATCAGCAAAGTTAAGACAAGATAATTCATGATCATCTCAACAAATAGGAATGAAAGCAATGACAAAATCCAAAACCCATTTCTGATATAAACTATAACTAACTTGGGAACAGAATGGATCTTGTATAACCTGAAAATAGCATTCAATATAAGATTTGCTGAGAGCATCATACATCATATTTAATGATGAAATATAAGAATTTTCCTGGGAAGATCATGAGAAAAAGAAAGGATGTCCTCCTTTCCATTCCTGTTCAAAATCACCTTGGAGGTTCTAGCAATTCTGTAATATTATTTAATAAAAAGAGAAGAAAAACCATAATGCTGTCAAAAAGTACCATTTATTATATTTACAGAAAACCTGATTATTGATACAGAAAATGAAAATAATTTACAAACCAGCTATTGGGAATAATGACTTTTAAAATGTAGCATGGTTAAAATTGAATTAAAATGTTTCTATGCATCAAAGAACAGTTTTAAATATATATGAATTATGGAGACATATACATACATACATATTATTTGATTAAAATTTAATTCAAATTCTAATTCATATGTTCTCTTTCTTGGTTCAAATATAGTATCCTTTAAATACTATATAACCATCAAGAAGCATATATATTTATGTATGAATATAATTGAAATATATTGCAGTATCTTATGAAAGGCACTGATGGAAGTAATTCAAGAAGTTCTACTGAATGGGTAGATATGGTGTCCTCATGGCACAGTGGAATAAATGTAGTTAAGAAATCAGTGGCTACCAAAATGTGTTGTAGACTGTCCACAAGACTTGTTAAAATTGCATCAGGATTTTATATGAATAAGTGAAAAAATTTTTAAATTTATAATAGACTGTAATTAGAATATTCAATACGAGATTGAAAAAAAAAACAGAGTTGACAGAATAATACTATTCATTATCGAGACTGATATAAAACTAGTAAGCACATATTTACAGTGGAAGAGAATAAGCCAATGGGATCAAATAGAATCTAGAAAGACATTCACATGTATAAAATCCAGAGCAGCAAATGTAATTCAATCAGCATTATAGAGTATTTGAACAAATGGTTCTACAACTATTGGATGTCCATGTAAAAATAAAACTTGAGCAACTTCTTGCACAATCATTAGCTCTAAATGGATCATGGATTTAATTTTGAAATAATGAAGCATTGCAATTCCATGATCATTGGTGATGTTGACCATTGGCTATTTGTGTGTCATCTTTAGAGAAATATACGACACTAAAGATTTTGGCTCATCTTTAAATTGAACTATTATTATTGTTGTTATTTCTGCTATGGAGCTGTAGGAGTTTATAATATAGTTGGAAAATAACCTTATCAGATATTTAGTTTATGACTGCTGTTTCCTGTCTGAATGTAGAACTCCTGGTGGGTTAATTGTTCACTTTGTTGTGCAGAGGTTTTTGTGATTTGATGTTTGCCCTGTTCAAAGGGAAATTAAATGGTTGCACTGGAGTTTATCAGTTCATGACCTAAGGTTCAGGTGCCAGCCTCCTGGTGGCAGAGGTAGAGAATTGTGGGCACAAGCTGATGGCTGCAACTGAGCTATTCAAACCTTTGACCTCAGTTCCATTTTAAAGCTTTATCATTATGAATCCCTTTGATGTAAAAACCTATATAATAAACGTGCAGAGCCTGTTCATTGTGTCTTCCCCATCAGAGGTCTGCTGAACCACTGGGTCTTACTTTCTCTATTTTTATGTGGGTTGGTCTTTTTTCCAATCCCCTCATCAGCCCAGTTTGGGGAAACTGAGTAAGTAGTTCACTGGCAGCAACAGTTACACATTAAGAAATCACTGCCAGGCACAGTGCCAACACACCTCTGTTCACTTCAAGGAGTTTTAGGGATCCAGTTCATACACTGAAGGCTTTCGTCCACTGTGAGTTCATTCTCCTGTCCCCCCACCCTCTTTCTCCCTCTCTTTCCCTCCCTCCCTCCTTTCCTCCCTTCCATCCTTTTCTTTCCTCCTTCCTTCCTTCCTTCCTTTCTTTCTTTTGCTTATTTGTGTAGTTTCACAAAGTAATTGTTGCAGAGATCGTCCATTCTGCCATTGTGTCTTCTCATAACCACCAATCTGCCTTCTGTCTGCAAGTTTGCTCGTGAGGAATCCTCAAGTAAGCGGCTCATGCCTTGTTTCTCTTCTGTGACTGATTATTCAGTGCAATCTCCTCCAGGTTACAAGCCCACCCAGCTACAGCCTGCAGTGACTGGATTCCCCCCACAAAAGGCAGAACAGAAGAAATGTCACACATTCCAGGAATGGAATTTATTAATTTTTATATTTGCTGCCTTCCTCAAAATATTTAATGTTCAATACAGGATTATGAGGCACTTAGAAAACAAGTAAATATTCAATAAATAAGACATGTTTAAGAAAGAAAGCAATCAATACAACCAGATTGAAGCATAACAAATTTAGAAGATAATCAGTTAACTTGAAGACAGGCCAATTCAACATTTGCAACCTGCAACAAACTCATACAAAAGAGATAGGGTTTAATGAACAATCACACACCTAGACTAGAGAAACTGAGAGCTGGCCTAACCTCATCAAACATTATAACTTAACATGGAATTGGTAGGCTAGAAATTCCAGAGAGAAAATGGGGCAGAAATATATGTAAATTAACAATGACCTACCAATACAATGTGACCCAAAACTCCAACAGCACACCTCAGAGGCTCAGAAAATAACAGTTTAAGTAAAGACACAGACTGTTTTGAAAATTATCAAAGAGAAAAAAATACATTTACAGAAACAAAGATCTGAAATACAGCATGTAGCCCATCAAAAATTCAGCATCAGAAACCTCATATACCTTTAATAATTTTTGGTAAATTAATAATGTAAAAAATTAATAAAGGTATTCAAAAGATAAAATTTTAGGGTTTCTTTCATGATTTAAGTGATTTTTTATATGATTAAATACTTGAGTAGAGTTATAGATACTTGTTTGTTGGGTATAAATATATTTAACAGAGTCTGAATAATGTGAAATTCCCTTGCACTTTGGAATCTTATCCATAGTATTGTAAAGAAACTCACAAATTTCACATTAAAAATCACCATACATCTATTTCTTTAGATATCATAATTCAGAGTGCATTTTTATCTTTTTTTTGAGTCTGTAATTCACCTTCCACTTTTGTATGTGTTTTTTTTTTCTCAAGGAAATCTGATTAATGTTGTTTTCTTTTATAGAACATACTCATTTCAAATTAAAAAATATTGAGTTATAATTTATGTTCAGATCTGCATACCTATAAACCATATCTTTTGATGAGTTTTGTAAAAAGTATGCACCCAAGTCTATATTAATTTACAGAAAATTTTCATGGCCCAAGTAAATCTCTTCATGTTCATTTCAGCAGATTTTCCAAACTCTCTGCCATGGAAGCCGCTGATTTGATTTTGTTCACTACAGATTTCTACTTTTTGTTTTAGCATTTTTCTGTAAAAACACTCATACTGTGTACAGTAGTTTTGTATGGGTTCTGACAATCACCATATGTCATTGTAACATGTCCTTATTGCTGACCTTATTTCTTTTTATTATGGAGTAGTTTTACTCAGAATATATGCAGTACTTAGTGCTCTCTAAAGAGACTACGATATTGATCTATAAGCATGGTCTTTTGTGTTTTATTAGGTAGGAGTTCAGGTTATTTTGTTATTTCACTACCACTTCTTCTAGCATCATTTTCAAAAATGACCTTTCTTCCCTTCATTGAGTTACCTGGGTAACTTGATTGAGAATCTATTAACTACACATGTCTATTTTTATTTTTCCTGGGACTCTATGTTATGCTTACTTCAATACCAGAATTTGGATAACTGAAGCTATATATGAAAATCTCCAATCAGGTATTGTATGGTCTCCAAATTTTATCATCTTTTCCAAAATTGGTGTGGTTACTCTAGTCCCTTAACAACTCCATAAATAGGTTAGAATCAGCATGCCGTTTTCTAGGAAAAAGCTCTTTGGTATTTTGATTAATATTTTTTAAAAAACTAGAGAAGACCACCGTGTGGTGGTACACACCTCTAATCCCAGCAATTCAGAAGACTGAGGCAGAAGGACCACAAGTTCAAAGCCAGCCTCAGCAATTTATCAAGACCCAAAGCAACTTAGAAATACCCTTACTAAAAATTAAAAACATAAAAAGGGTTGTGGATGTGGCTCAGTGGTAAAATGCCCCTAGATTCAATCCCTAGTACCAAAAAAAAAAAAAAAAAAAAAAAGGAAAAGATCCAGAGAGACAATGGATGCTGGCTATCATTAGTTTTTAATCCATGATTCCACGTGCTCCTTGCTTCATTCAGGTCTTCTGAAATTTACCAGGCTATTCTTGGTGGTCTTTAGTGTACCTTACAAATTTTTATTTAATTTCTAACTGTTTTATGTCTTCAAGGTTGTAATATGTTTGTATTTTTATTTAAATTTCCACTTTTTATAGCTCGTATATGTTAAACATATACCCTTCCCCTTCAATGATGCTAAATTTATTTATAAATCCTGAGAGGTATTTTACGATCATTTGGAAATTCCTCCAATGTGAATTCATCATTTAAATATAAATGACAGTTTTATATCTTCAATTTCAATTTTTATGACATTAATAGAATTTTCCTTGTTCATGGTGCTCCATAGAGTTAATCTTAAATTGATACTGAAGAGCAGGGGTTAGGATGGGCAGCTTTCCTGTTGTCAATTCAAGGGGAGGGGACATTCAGTCTCTACCAGTTTCTATGTCTTAATTTTAATTTCTGACCTTTTATTATTCAGAGTTCTTGAAGTATACCAAATACTGTTCATTTATTGAGATGATGAAACTATTATTTTATCCATTATCTTGTTAATCAAGGTAAGCAGATGTTGGTGTTTGTGAAATTATCTTTGCATTTTTCAGCCCCACATTGATGTAATTCTCTTTGATATATACCTAGTTTCCCTTTGTTAATGACATTTCTAAGTTCATAGGGATCTGGCCTCCCATTTTTCTTATTTTTTGCAAGTTTACTATTAACATTGTAGTAAGCTTATGTAGTAACTTGAAAGTTGTGCTCTCTTTCCTGAAAATGTTTGCATAAGATTGTTATTATATCTTCATTAAATATTAAGTAAAATTTGCTGGACATGATGGTACATGCCTGTAATACCAGCAGCTCAGGAGGCAGAGGCAGGAGGATCTCAAGTTCAAAGCTAGTGTCAGCAAAAGCAAGATGCTAAGTAACTCAGTTGTCTCTAAATGAAATACAAATAGGGACAGTGATATGGCTCAGTGTTTGAGTGCTCCTGAGTTCAATCCTCAGTACCAAAAAAAAAAAAAAAAATTAGATAAAATTCACCAGTAAAATCATCTGGTCTGGTCCTACAAGTTCTTTCAGGATGAGTGGGTGAAGGTATTATTTATAAATAGAATTAGTGTAACAATATTTTTCATCTTGTTATGAATGCTTTCTAAATAGTTATATCTCCCTTTTTATTATTTTATCTCCCCTTTTTCTCTTGCTCATTTAACTTAGAACTTTTCTATTTTAATATTCTCAAAAATCATTGTTTGGGCTTATAGATACCTTTAATTTCGGTCTGTTTTATTATGTTTCATGATTTTCATTATCTTTATTACTTTCTGGTTTCTATCAACTTTGCATTCGATCAAATTTTCTGTATAATACTAAAATACAAGCAGATAATTGATCTTAAGGAAAACTGATTGGAAGGCAAATGTTGTAAGTTTTACATTTTTCTCAGAGTCATCAATATATTACCTCATTTCACAAATTTTGGTAATTGGGCTTTTTAAAATCATCCAAGAAATATGTTTTCTAATTTTTGTGGTTATATATTTGAAAGCATGAGCTATTTAAAAGTAGCCTGTCTATTCTGCATGTACTTTTCATTCATGTACTTTGGGACAGATTTCCTTCTCTGGACAGTGTCCTCAGAGTATCAGGACTTTGTGTTTGTCCTCATCCTCATACAAAATCATTTTCAACCAGCTCCCAGACATCTGAGCTGTGATTTCTCCCTCACAGCAACTTGAGTTACACTAGAGAAGGGAAACAACCTTCTCAAATATTCTTCTCTTGTAAAGTTATAGCTTTTTTGACTGTATCTCAATATTTTATAGAAAAATTAAATTATAAAAACAATGACCAATAAGACCATCACTGTTCTGAAGACATAAAAGTCCTTAAGAACATTTATGTAATTGTTTAATAACTGAGAAAAGTCTGACACGAATGGTGTGATATACTTTGTGCACAACCAGAGATATGAAAAATTGTGCTCTATATGTGTAATATGAATTGTAATGCATCCTGCTGTCATATATAACAAATTAGAATAAAAAAATTTAAAAAGAGTAAAAAAAAGTCTGCATCTGTTTGATTTTCACAATAATGTAATGTTTTTGTTATAATTTTCCTCAAATTGCTAGTCATGCAAATTGGACTTAGGAGAAACAAGTACCTGTATTAGCATGTTTGGATAATACAAGTGTAGAAGTCAATCTTCAATCTGTTTTTTTTTTTTAATCCTAATTTCAGTTTACAGTCATTCATAGTAAGATTTCCCCATGGAATGCAGTGCCAGTTTTACAGGGCAGACTTGAGAAAAATGAAGACTCTTCTGCACCAAAGCTGGTGAAAACCATTCCAGGCTCCTCTGTGTAAGTTGATAGCATTTCTACCTTTACAGAAACACTGTCTTGACATAGCATATGAGTTGTTAAAAATCAATAGCAACTTCTTGACCCCCAACTGTGGCTATAATAGAGCAAAATGCAAATTTCAATTTACTTTTCATCCACAGCCTGATAAGATATAAAACCTCCTCCAAACGGCCTGATTAGTCGAGTGTTGTATGCAACATGAGCTCATCCCAGGTGTCATCCATGCCCCACTTTTAATTCCCCGGTGATCTGTACTCTCCAACACACTTAACCTCAGTTTTAATGCTCAAAGGGAGACTTTGATGACAATTTCCTCTTGGTGACAGCTCCTAGCTCCAGATGAAGATATGAAAGTGTGCTGTGCTCAAGAGACGACGGATTCATTTGTTTCACTTCCACCAAACATCTCCCTTATGGCAATCCTGAAAATACAGACAGCCTGACCCAATCCTAAAGTGCCTCCTATCTTCAGTGAGGGACTTGGCTTCCTTTGCTGGGTTTGGCTGAGGGCATCAAAGGTGAGCCTGTTCCCACCCATGAAGAGAGGAGAGGACGAGGGCCCAGACCTGCCTGAGGACAGCGCTGGCGTCCCAGGGCAGATATGCAGAGAGGAAAAGATGTTTTCCTCTTCTCCTCTGTGTGCCAGTATAGAAATCTGTGTCTCTGAGAAAGGGCTTCTGCTTGACTTGAAGCAAAGCATCGCGGCAGACGCTCCTCAGTGGCTCCCAGAGCGCGCAGCTGATAAAGAGTAGAGTTTTGGTTTGTGAGGTTACTTTTTCTGCCTTTTGTGCCTGAAATTTTCCAACACTGTAAAGGAATATACATCGAATAATATTTTTCTTTTGCTTTAAGAGTCATAGGTTACTCATTCCTCAATCTGAAAGGAAGAATTAGCCAGAGATAAGTCTGTTAGGAGGTGCTATACAGGTCAGTGTCCCGTTATCATAATGAAAAATCTGAGGCAACTGACTTAAAAAAATAAAAGATTTGTTTTCTTTTGTGGTTTTGGAGGTTCCAGTCAAGATCCAGTGGCCCAGCTTTTGGCCTCTGTGAAACTCAGCATGGTGGGAAGGAGTGGCGGATCAAACTGCTCACCCAAGAGCTGGGAGCAGTTGATGAGAAAGTCAGGAAGAGCCCAGGGTCTCACAATTCCATGAGGTCACACTCCCAGCCACCTGAGGACCTTGCAGTAGGCCCCACTCCTGAGGGTCTCACCACCTCCACGACAACACCCAAGGGAACAAGCCTTTGACACACTAGAGCTTGCAAGGCCCTTTGACATCCAAAATGGCAGACTGTAAATCCGACTTAAGGTGAACATCTGATAAACACATTTTTTTATTAGCTTCTTCTCGTCTGACCACCATCCACCTAAAAGATTTAGGGAACACTTCCTTCCAAACAAATATTATATTCTACTAAGAGAAAGTCTAGTAGGTACAGTTCTTTTTAACTTATACATCATGTGAAAATGCTGGCAAAATTATCATAAATATGTTTTTTGTTAATTCATTTCTACAGTGTGTGATTGGGTGAATAGTTTTGAATATATTGCAAACAAAATGTAGATTTTATCTCATTAATGTTTTTATCCACTTGAAAGAAAATGACAGGAAGTTACCCAAGGGTATGTAAATATTCTAAAATTAAAATCAACATTTAGGAAACAGATGCCTATGCTTTAATCAGCTTTGTGGTGGAAATGGTGGTGAACAATTGTTTTAGGGTGTTTTGAGATGGAGAGCAACCTTACTCTTCAATGATATTTTAATTAGTGTTTTGTTAATTAAATGTAGAGTTGAAAGAGGTAACATTGGGAAGTGTAAAACTAAAAGAAAATTTCCAGATGCACAATTCCTGAAAAATACAAGTAATATCATATTATTTCTGATTGAAAATCACTAACTTTTAAGGACAATTAAGAAATGCCCAGTCTGGGGCTGGGGAGCGGTAGCGCGCTCGCCTGGCATGCGTGCGGCCCGGGTTCGATCCTCAGCACCACATACAAACAAAGATGTTGTATCCACCGAAAACTAAAAAATAAATATTAAAAAAAAAACTCTTTCTCTCTCTCTCTCTCTCTCTCTCTCTCTCTCTCTCTCTCTCTCAAAAAAAAAAAAAAGATTTAAAAAAAAAAGAAATGCCCAGTCTCCAATTCATTATCCAATGAACATGGAAAGAGAAGGAGAGAAAGGAAAGGATGAAGGAAGGATTACAGAGGCAGAAGGAAGGAGGGAGGGAGGGAGGGGAGAAGAAAAATATTATTTTTTCATACCACTTGTGCAAAAGTGGGGTAGCTCAGCTGAAATTTCATGAAAATCCAGAGATCACAATTGGAACCTGTATGGCAAGAAGATGTGCAGGTGCTACCTGCTGTCTTTCTGATCATGCAATTAGAAGAGGTGGTTCAAATTCCACATTCTTATTTGCTCCCAAAATAAACAGGATGAAACTGTTCTTCTTAGGTTACTCGGGTTACACATAAAAGTAGACACTGGGCTTAGTGAGAAAAATGTATTCAACCCATTATAATAAGGAACACTCTTCATCTACAAATAATTCCAAGAGATTGCTGAGTTACATCAGCTGAACTTTGATTTTTGGCCTTCTTTAAAGCAACCTTCTACAGTTGTGGCTTCCTGAAGGTACTTCATCACAATTATTTGAAAATTAGTTTTTATTTGAAATATTTTTTTAAAATCCTGAATCTATAAAAAGTTTTCGAGATGAAATCCATTATTGGTATATTTGTACAACAGAGACAAATAACTCATGAAACCTAATTTTTGATTACTTAAAATCTGAGAAGATACAGATGTATAGACAGCTAGACAGATAGATACAGATAGAGGTAGAGACAGCTAATAAATCGTGTAAAGAAGAATGAATAAGAAATAAATCTATCCAGATGTTTTTATTTAAGAAGGTGCTGTTCAAAATCATGGAGTTTGGGTAAAAAGCAGACAAGAAGAAAGATATTCTAGACTGACGGAATCACTTGCATCAAGCCATGGACACCATAAACTTAAGGCATGCCTTTAGGAATGGGAATAGTTAACGAAGAGATATATGTAATGGGTGAGGTAATAATGCAGGATATGAAAACGAAGACCAAGTGTGGGGCCAGGTAAGAAAGATGAGGAGATAAAGAGGATTTGCTTTATAATTAGCACCTTTCCAACCCAAACCAGACTCCAGGATGTGAAAGCAGAGCAGGTAAGACTTTTCACAAGTGTAAACCTAAACAGAATAATTTTCATGTTTAGAGTACAATCATTAATAAAAAAATAAAATGTATAATCCATATATTTTTAAAAGTCTGTACACAATAGATGTGTAATGAAAGAGTTGCGTAGGATTCTCCATCAGCCACACACCTTCCCCTGGACGTCGTCTGCACTCTCTCATGGTGTTTCTCTTTGCTTGGTTGCTCCAGCTCCTGACCTTAGATCCCCTCCACTTCTTCTGACTGAGCCCAGTCCTAGTTTCTGTTCCGTCCCTACTGATGAACAGAGGGACTGTGTCCTCTATTTTTAACTTTCATGATTGAGTCTTTTTCTTGAGTATTGGCTCTAATTCCTGGTTTTCTTTTAGGAATGGTTTGTCTATAATCACTATATGATAATAATCACTATAATGGTGTCTTAGCTATTAAAGAAGAAAGATTCTCTGCAGTTTAATGGTACAGTTGAGAGATCATGAGTTACAAAATCCTTAAGAACTAGTTCTGAATTATGGTTCTGCCATTAACAAGCTGAAATTTCGTTTATAAAATGATTGTAATAAGGAGCCCTGTTCTAGTTGTGATAATTACTGAATATATTGTACAATTTCCAGGGCAGTTTCTGCCATAAAGGTACTAATTCAAGTAGTGCAAACAGCACCAAGACTGCATGTACCAGCATTTCCCTTCCCTACACTGATGTAAAGCACTTGATGCATTGATACTTTGTATTTAGAAAGCCCATCCTATGTATGTATGTTAATGCTTTGGCAAGATTATGGTCAGTATACCACTCTTTCCTTTGTGCCCACTCACTTCAAGAATAAAAGACCACAGGAATCCATGGCCAAGGAATATATCTTTTCTGTGAAAGATTTTCTCAATTACCTTTAAGCCATATTTTCTGTGTAGAGAGGTGACCCTGTGAAGAAAAACACACCCAAACTCATGAAGACAGAGAGTTACTAAAGTGTGATGTCAGAGAGACAGAGCTCTTTGTAGTTGAGAAAGCTACCTAATCAATGTCTGCTTCAATTCTCTAGTGAATACACACAGCACTAATGCAAATCAGCCCTAGGAGGGGAATGAACAGGAAGCATAGTGGTGGGTGACAGAGTAGCTGAACGTCCCTGTAGTACTATCCTCACAGTCACAGTAGATAGACCAATTGCTGATGCTGTTTAGTATAAAGTACTTCTTCTCCCTCTTCCGCCCCCTCCCCTTCCTCCTACATTCCCCCCTTTTCTCTTTCTCTCATATGCATTTTGTGCAATCAGAGGACTACATATTTCTGTAAATATCAGTTTTGAGCCTAAGCAGCTCATCTCTTGGAACTGTCTATGTCCCTGGGAGAAAGGCAGGGCTACCGTTACCTTCTCATTTATGGAGGAAATGACTGTCATAAACAAGGTCATGGCTTTTTTTATTCACATACCTTATGCATTATTTGGATGTTACCAGTTGAATTTCCTGCCCCAGAGAAAACATTTTAATGCTTTATATCAATATAGGGAAGGGAAATATTCACCATGCTGTGCACTTTTGTTTTATGTATCCCTCAGCACAAAAGGAAACTTTTATGATGTTTTTCCATTAATGTGCTTGTTTTAGGAAAGCTAGAGTTCAGCAACCATTTTTCTTTCCTCTTTGATTCATAGATTCTCTAAGACCCTTGTTTCTTAATGCAAGGTGTATTGATATACTGATTTAATATAGTAACAGCTCTCATTGAGACATACCTCTCTAATGCCATCGGGAGCAATGAACCAGCTAAGATGCTTGCAATATTAAAATCAATTAAAACCTAAAAAAAATGGTCAATTGAATTGGAATGATGGAATCAATTTGTGCAGTTGGCTACTGGGCAACTAAAGGGGAAAATGACACTGGGATTTCATGTGCCTTTTGTCTTGATAGCCCAGGGTATGGTACTGATAAGTTGAGTCCTCCCGTTGACAGCCTAAGTAAACTTTTCTCCAAAAGTGGTGATTTAGCCTTCCACATCTATGTTCCATTGTCTTTTGTCGAGATCTCAGGTTTTAGTGGTCTGAGACAGTCTCTGATGCTAATTTAGTGTCTTAAAAAGGCACACTGACATTGCAGGGCACTCAGGTGCTGCACAATGCATTAGGATGAGAGGAAAGGACAAATGCTTCCCTCTACATTATTGATACATGTTTTCAAGATGAAAGAGCAGGGAGAGAGTGGGAGCAATTCCTACTTCCTTCACTATTCTGTTAAAAATATCAAATGCATTTTAAAGTATTAAAATTTCTCCATAAAATCTTTGAGGCACTATTAGTTTAATGTGAACAAGAGAAATCTAAAAATCGTATCATTGAATATTATGTAAATTCTTTAGGTGCCTAGAATTGCATTGATGTAAAGAGAGATTTAAAAATACGTAAATGAATACACACTTCTTAAGGATAGGATACTTAAAATCATGAAAAGTCTAAGATTACCTGAGCATATGTATGAGTATAAAATTGAATGGAGACCAACACAGATTAGAAAAGGGTAATTGAGTGTCTCTATGGCCTGGGGTGGTTAGAATAATGAAGTCATGCAGTTTAGACCCCATCTAGAATTTCAGAGTCGTGTATTTAAATAAGGAGTGGAGGACATGGATGTAGAGTGTTTCTCCAAGCTCCACCATTACTAAAAGCCCAAAATATGGTTAACTTGGAAATTGTTTGAGCTGCCTGAAGAATATACCATTTATAAGAACAGTGCCATCAAGTCGAGGCATGGTACTGGGATCCTCCAAAAACCCTTGGTAGCTGAATTCTGTTTTATTCTCATAATTGCTTGTATCATCTTAAGATGGTTTCCTTCTCTTGAGGAAAATGTTAAACATCTAGATGGTTTAGACCTTGCAATACTCAGTCCATGCCTATGATAGCATATGCAGGAAACACACGTGTTATTTCTTCTTTATCTGCAGAAACCCACCTAGGAAAGGATGGTCTGAAATCATGCACAGGACACAGATGGTGACCAGAAGCGCAACAACTCAGTAGTCAGTGGGAATGCAGGAAAGCTGCATTGGTAAATTGAAAGAAATGAGCCATCAGAAAAATACGGAACAGAGAAAACCACCTGGACAAAAGGACAAGGGAATTTCAGATAGTAGAGGAATGAGGGGCGATATCAATAAGGGCGTTGGGATGTTGACAGTATTGACTTGTTGTGGAAATTCAGGTTTGATCTGAAGGGTACAGGTGGTATTAACATAAATGTTAAATAATGTCATGAGAAACATATATAAATGTGCACAAAACAAGGAGAGGTCATGACAAAAACACTGTCAAGAAAGTAACAACAAAAAATAGTAGGAAATGTAAGATTGATTAATAATATATGTAGCCCCGAAGCACTATATTTAGAGAAATAAAAAGAATCAGATATTAGGAAATAGTAGATACTATAAATAAAGATGGATTAATAAAGATGGGTCCAGAATAACTAGAAGTGTGCAAGAAATTAAAAAAAGAAACGATTTTTGAAAAGCATATTGAGTGAGATGTTGAAGACAAGTGAATGAGTGAAGTCTAGCACCAATACGGCTGGACGTCGAATCCAGAGAAAAGGCACGTTAATGTTTAGAATAAGGACAGAAGGAGTGAGTTCCTGGATGAAGAACTTGTCAGACAGATACGTGGATACTTCATTTAGATTTCAGGGACATCAGTTATTTTTATATCAGCTATTGTGTATTTCTAATCTTCCCCACCCCTCAAATACATGAATGTGATTCTAAAAATATAGAATTCAAATAGCTCAGAAAAAAAATGAACTAAAATCTGATTATGTAAAACCAGAGTTAAAATTTAACGTGCAGAGATTTACAATGGCATTTAAAAGTCGGCCTATTTCCATGGGGATACAGATTAATGACATTAATATCTTTCACTTTTGCACAGATAAGCTATTCTATATTTTCATTTTTTGACTAATCATTTTTGAATGTGATTTTAGTACAATTTTCTTCAAATGCCTTTCCATATTTAATTCAGGCAGTCCCTTGCTAAGGGAATTCACTTTTATAGAATGAAGTAAATTATAAAGGGATCTTTTATTATTTTCTATTCTGAGGCAATGGAATTACTTGTCTTTGTTCACTTTTAATGTATTTCAGTTTTGTACTAGCACCCTGACTTGTCTCAGTTGTGAGGCACTTGTTATATATTCTAGGATCTTTGAAGAGCAAAAAAAAACAACCTAATTTTAAATTGTTGGAGGGGGTAAAGAAAATAGATATTTTACAATTTGTTGGGCTAATTCTTCAAAGATTAGATAGTGTTTCTCTTAAAAACTTCCAATGGACATGAAATAGTCTTTTTAGTTATTAGCCATTCCTACACTAGCATAATGTTTGAAGTGAGCTTTTAAATATAAATATCAATACCAATCAAATTAAAATGATGATGAACTCACTTTGTGTGTGTAAACACTAAATCGATATGCAATATGTTTGTTTCCAAATGGGAAGCAAATTTATAGACTCAAGGAAAAAATCCATATTTTCTAGTATCATGAAAAAAAATTTATTTATTTATCTTATATATTTAATATAATTTTTTTTCTGGCCTGGAGTGAGCTCTCCGTCTTGGTATATACACGGATATGATGATGGTTGTATCTGGAGAATACAGAGGCATTAGCATGTACCTGTATAGTTATGTCTTCACATACACTTCTGTTTCTCAAAAATTAGATTTATTGAGTAAATTTTTAGAAATCTAGCAAAAGGAGGCTAGTATGTTAGTTTCTATTTCTTTTTAAATATGAGAAAACACAGCCCTTCTATAATATTGTGTAAGCAGCAGCATATGAAAACAACCAAATATGTGCAATTTTAAGAAAGGAAAGGTAGCCTACGTTATTATTGAAACTATATTGTCAATATAATATGGGATGTTCTAGTGATCTTGAGAGTGAGGGTGCTTATTGATAATCATATAAATTAAAAAAAAATACTTCAACACATTTTGCAGCAAATGGGGATCAGATTTTGTATTACATAAACGCTAATTTAGGTTTTATAACAGAGCTGCTTTGCACCTAGATATATTTAATGGACACATAGAAGAATTTCTGAATCCTTCATAAGGCGTCCCTCCAAACCCATAGCAACAGCAACACAGAACAACAAACAGCATTCTCTCATCCTAAAACTTTTAATTTGTAGTATTCTACATTATTTTCATTTCAAAGTATTTAGGGTTTGCTCTCTGGTTTTTATGCAGTACCACAGTGTTCAATGTATTAAATATAATTTATTTTCAAATCTTCACATCATCTTTCAAATCACATTATACTTTGTTAAAATTATCTTCAAATTTCCAATACAGTGATTTATTTTTATATTTGTTCTCTATGCTTTTAAAAATAAATCCATAACACTTATCAGATGCTTACACTTTTCAGTTTGATTTTAAATCCAATGTATTGAAATTTTGGTTAGGATTGAAAGATTTTTATAAGTTGATTTAGGAATAATTTTCGTTCTTAACTATAGAGTCTTTTGGGGTTTATAGTGATCATGCCTTTCTGTTGAACATCTTCTGGTCTCTTCAGTTTTGTGTTCTTCTTGCACAGCATGGATCCAGTCATTGTCCCCAATTGACAATCTCTTGCATCCTGGTGTGATTCCTGCACACTGTGTGATTCACCCCACTCGTCAGAACTCTCAGCAACTCTACTTCTCTCACAGGGCTCAGAGCCCCCCCCCCCATGTGATGAAGAATGTTAATCTACCCCCCTAACTAGCTCAACCAACTCTAAGTAGGATAAAGTCCTCCACACACAAGCCATCATGGTACAAGCATTCATAGCCAGAATTCACAGACAAGGAGAAAAGACTCAAAATGGTAAAAGATAAGCCACTTACCACACAGAGGCAACCCTCAGGAAGATGAATAGCTAATTTTGCATCAGAAATTAGAGATGACAGAACATAATGATGTCAGGCAAAACTATCCTTCAGAAATGAATACCAAAAAGATGTCCCAAGAGAAACAGAACTGAAAAAGCATTGTCCATACATCTCAGAAGTACTAATCAGAAAAGCTCTTTAGGTTGAAAGCAAGGGAGCAAAATAGCAACTCCTATACACGTGAAGAAACAAAAAAATAAAATAAAATAAGAAAAGAGATCAAGATGGTGGAGTAGAGGAGGTTGCTTCACAAGCTGCTCCATAGAGTGAGACCAGGAAAGCTATTCTTTGAGGTAGCACTTTTCAGGTCTTAAAACAGAGAAATCAGTAATCAAGAACTCTGTTGAACTGATTCAGTGTGTGAGATACACTGTATTCTCATGTGGGAAAGATAATGAGAATTTCCTGGTTGACTTAGAAGAACCAAGACAGACACCATTATTTCCCACTGCTATAAGGTGGCTGGTGCGTGTGGATCCAGACCCAGGTTCCAAGACCTGTGTAATTCCTGCTGGGTCTGAAGCTCTGTCCTGCCGGAGGTCTGCCACGTGACACAAAGTGTGATGAGAAAATCAGTTGAAATTCAGGTGTGGAGTGTTGTGCCCAGGGGAATTTGGGATGTTCAGACTCAAGAGATCCTGGGTGCCTCTCACCATTTGAGTCTGGCAGATGCCAAGACCAGGTGAGGAAGACTGAGAGCTGGACTGGGCTGAGGGGATTGAATGTGTGCTTAGGGACTGAGTCAGGGAGACTGAAAAATATGGGAGTCATGGTAACAGACAGGACAAAGGAGTAGCTCCTTCCCCACACAAGTAGAATGCAGGGAGGCACCAGGGGTTCAGACTCTGCATGCACATCAGAGCAGTGGGGCTCTGGAGGGGAACTGATTTAAAGGCTTCAGAATAATCAACATCCGACAAAGCACCAGGGCTCTAGCAAGACCCAGACTCTGCCCCTAGGAGCCCGGCCTCAGGAACTCCTCCTAGAACTCTACAGGGACCCCTCACGGTGAGTGAGCAGACAACACTCTTAGCCCTGAGCCCTCAGGAGTAAACTTAGTTTATAAATAGTTGAAAAGGGTAGAAAGATTGATAGGTAGATAATAAAGTAGATGGATACTAAACAAACAAACAAAAAACCCATTTATTTATAACACTAAAATCTACAAAATTCAAATGTTTACAGTATCCTGAATTGTTTCTTGGCCTATCAAAAATGCATTACAAATCAATACTTTATTTAATAAAGAAACACTCCTATGTGCATGGTCACGTATGATGTTCCAGAGGTTAGGCGTAAACAGGATGTCGGCCTGGCAAGAGAACTGAATTTATCCTTAGTCAGAAGACAGAGCTTAGGAAAGCTAGTGAATAAACACATTCACGATGACCAATTTACCTAGTACTCATCTTCACTCTTCCTTGGACAAACAAGCCATGAAAATTATTCCCAGTTTGGTATTTAATGGTCCTCTGGGAACCTGAGCAACTAAATGAATTAGAGTTGTTCAAAGAGTAATAATAAGATACTGACAATGAGGGTAGAGGTTAGGACAAAGGATCGCTTGCCTTTGACCTTTAAAGAATAATCAACTAAGTAGAAGTCCAAGTTAAACCCCGCCCGCCCCCAGATTTTTTCTATGATCACCAGGCAAAGCTCTAAACTATGTCTTCCACTCTGCAGGTCTGGCTTTGTCACTGGGGTAGAAACAACACCTTCTATTTTCCTCTCCTTCTCTATTTATCTGAAGGATCATTTGCAGGCACAATCTCTTATTCATGCCTCTCACGTGTCACCATTAAAATCTGACTTAGCGTAGGCATTTGCTTTAATGCCTATTTAATAAAGAAAGGACAAAGAGTAAGGGAATAGGATAACAGTGCCTGAGGTCTAGACCTCACCCCCTGTTTATTGTGCCCCGATTCCTGAAGTCCAAGGAAAGACTCATCTATTTTGCATAATTTTACTAATTACATACAACCTATTGTTTAGTGTGACTGTCATTTTATTTCCCTTACTTGTGATGTATATTTCATGTTCTTTAAGATCCTGAAAATCTAGATAAGCCCATTTTTATAAAACTAAGCAAGAAGAAAGAATGTGTGGGTGGGAGTGGAGGAGTCCATTCTATAGAATTTGCCACTTTAACTGCACAAAGTTCATGAAAAGTCCTTGTCAAATCATATAGCTCATAGATGTCAATGTCTATTAATTAGCCCCTGAAACTGTCAGGAAGTGATTTTGTATATTAATCTTCTTGCCTTACCTGAAGTAAACAGAAGTAAACATAGTTTCACGCACTGTTGTCCTATTTGTGAAAACAAGAAGAGTAAAATAACTATTCAAAAGCTAAGGTTCAATAACACTGAGTATTAAACATACAATTGGCAGATTAAAATTATTTGTAATTCAGTAAAATGTTTACTATAAATTCATTAACCAATAATAAAAACTGGTGCAAAATCCCTAAGAAAATGCTTTGCTAAATTTAAAAAAATTACAGCTTAATATAAAGTTTCATGGCTCCTCAGGGTACTACTCATTATTTATTCAATCATTATACTCTAATGTCTTACCATAATTAATGCAGTTTCCACATTTCCAACTTCGTCTAGGTTAACAATTTCTGTATAAGAACCAACTTAAAAATTACCATGTGCAGAAATAATTGCCAGGATCTTAAACTTTTTAATTGATTTATGAAATCTTCCTTGTGATATGGGAATGTTTGGAGAAATCCTAAGTTTCTTTCCATTCACTGTAAAAGACATAAGACTAAAACATATCAAAATCAGAAAACAGCAATCCATAAAAACAATGGAAATCACATTGTCATTCCATGAACACTGAGAAATAATTTAAGGGTGGAAACTAGTACACTGTAGGTTTGGGCATGACCAGGGGAAGAGGGGCTACACCTCCAAACATCAGTTATAAGTGATCCGCATGCCCACACCAATTTGGCCGACCAAACTTCGGAAAATCACAAGAGATTGTGCTTGTTATAAGTAGATCATAACTGAGGCAGAAAAATCCACATAATTCAGTATCTTATTTTTGGTTTATTTTTCTCAGGTGTTAGGAAGGTATGAAAGGGAAGATCAGATAGACATACTATCAAAAAGTATTTCTACTTAGACTTGAATAAAGATTAATGTGAATACAGCTAAAGATACATTAAATAAGATTAATGCAGACTCTAGTACTCATGGGCTTGACACCACTCCTCCATCCACACTGAGGTCTGTCCTTCTGAACTCCCCCAGGCTTGACCTCACCTGCTCCATACACACTGAGTGAGGTCTGTCCTTCCCAGCTCCCCGAGGATGGACCTCCCTGATCCATCCACACTGAGGTCTGTCCTTCCCAGCTCCCCCAGGCTTGACCTCACCTGCTCCATCCACAGTGAGCTCTGTCCTTCGCAGTTCCCCAGGATTGACCTCACCTGCCCCATCCACACTGAGCTCTGTCCTTCCCAGCTCCCCCAGAATTGACCTCCCTGCTCCATTCACACTGAGGTCTCCGCTTCCCAGATCCCCCAGGCTAAGGTCTCTCATTCCCAGCACCACCAGGCTTGACTTCACCTGCTCCATCTACACTGAAGTCTGTCCTTCACAGCTCCCCCAGGATTGATCTCCCTGCTCCATCCACACTGAGGTCTCTCTTTTCCATTTCCCTTAAACTTGACCTCATTCTTCTCCATCCTCACTGACTTCTCCTTAGTGTTCTTCAGGTTTGTTTGCCTTTATGGATCTTGTTCTTGTCTTTTCACCACCAGAAATAGCCTTCCCCCACTTCATGTGTTGATTTTTTTTTTTTTTTTTTTTGTAATTGAAACTTTTTCATGAATCCTTTGCAGGAGACTTCCTGGTTTTGCAGCAGGTACCTTTTTGTTTCCACCTCTATCCTATATTCTCTCATCATGCTGTTATTCTTTCTCTGGTGGGTTTGTGTCCATAGCTGTAAACTCAGAAGTAAGCTCCTAGAGGGAGTGATGGAGATTCATTTGCTTTCACGGTATCATCCTGAAGAGGAGCCTTTAAGATTCGAGATGTAGGCTTTGTAAAGAAACTTACTAAGCCATTGAAAAACTAAATATATAATTGGATTATCAATAAATAAATATTAGTTTTTGTGGCTTTATACTTTGATAATTTAATTTCCAAATGAGGACATTACAGACAATATAATAAAGATATTATTTAACAATATTTCCATGACAAAATTTAGAAAAAAAATTGGTGTTTTTGAGGGCAAAACTGATTTTTCTTTAAAAACCCCATAAATAGGGTGAACCTATTTGTCACATCTAGAATGACTGAACAGTTAATGTGAATAAGGGCCAATTTTCATACCATCCATTAGAATTGAATTCTATCTTAAGTATTTGAAAAGAGTAGATAATTTTTCTAAGAACTAGATCACATATATTTATAAATAGATTTTTTAAAAAATCCTTTACTTGTTTTAGAAACCATTTTAATACATTCAAACTTATTAGAACAATCAAGCATAGTGTTGAGATTTAATAAAGTAGGAACCACACACAGACACTTTTACTGTTTTACAATTAAACCTCCAGACCTATTTCAAAGCCTTACTCTCAAATAACTTCACAGTTCCAACAATATCATATGGTACTAAATTCTTACTTATAAAAGGACTGTGGAGTTAATTTCACTGATTTGATGACCTGAGAAGAAATAGTGGGAACAAGTAATGAACATTCTCTTTGCAGGTGCTTCAACATCAAATTCAATATATAGCCTCAACTGCAATTGATATTTAGTTTTAAAAAAAGAAAAAAAAATGACAGCAGGCAATTTACTGCCAGAGTACTCAGACACCTAAAAGAAGAGGGAAAAAGCAAAAGAAAAGAAGCCTACAGGCATTTATATCTATAGAAGGTGGATTGGCAGCCGCTGCTTCTGGCTCTTGCTCATCACTAACAGACACACAAGTTGAAATTGGAAACACAATTGATATTGATAGGTGCTGGCCACCAAGGGGGAACTGTGCTGCTCACAACAAATGATGGCGAAATTAAGGGCACTGCCCTGAAAGTATTACCCCATCACCCCGGAGTGCTATACACAATTTTACAGAAGAGTGGCCCTTTGACTTCTATGGTTCAGTAGTTTGTACGTATGAATGAATGAAAAAAATATCAATGTTATTTTCAATCAACAAGTACCATGATGTGCATTAATTTCAAAGGAAAATACATAGAAACATCACTCAACTAGTTATTTATAAACTAGAATAACAAGAAAAATGCAGCCATACTGAATAATGTGTTTCAACGTGTGTGCATTCTTGAAGGAATTAAGTCAGAGGTATGAAATTGTTCACTGTGGCAGAATGAGTGGTCACAAGAGTCGGGAACCTGGTGTTATGTGGGCACTGAGAAGATGCATCATAGTAAATAAACTAAGGACATAAGTTATCCATTTGTTTGCATAAAGAAAAAAATAGGGAATAGTTAAAATAGAGACTATGCCTGTGTTGCCAGTACTCTGGAGGAAGAGAAAAGGGAATTGAAAATCAGGTGTTATGTTGAGGGGCCACATAGGGCTGAGAGAATGATGTAGGACAGATGAGGCTGGAGACATGTGGAACTTTCAGGAAGCAATAGCTGAAGCAGTTCAGAGGTGCTAATGTCTAAAAATCCCTGGACTCCAAGTCTGGAAATTTTCTTATATTTATACTCAATGAGATGGTTACATGGTAGTGGGAGGGACCGTACTCTTAGTCCCATATTCTTAGGTCAGACAGAGATTTTGCAAATTTTTTACCAAAAAAAAAAAAAAAGACACAGATAATATGTTTTTGCACACCAAGCTTGAGTGTGGACTCTGACTCTATCACACCTTTTGTAGGCAAACCTGGCATTCACAAGAACGAGGAAGCTTCAGACCATAATGCTCTCTGCAGAAAACCCACTGACATTCTGTTGACATCCTTTGTAAAAATATTTCGGAGAAGAAGAGAAGCATCATTATGGCAAGGGTATTTTGAGTGGGGGTACTTGCTTCAAGAGTAGATATTCTAAAAGTAGCCATCAGGAATGGCCTCATCCGAAGGCATTAACCACTTGACTTGAGCTGTACACACTGAATTCAAGTGGTGAATCACCACACAGTACCCCATGAACTTGTTCAATTTAGATAGTAATTTTAAAAGGTAAAGTATTTAAAAAAATGAAATGTTAAGATGTAAACTAAGAAAATAAACTATAAAATTCAAATCTTGCCAGCAGCTGGAGAGATAGCAGATGGGAGAGGAAGGGATGAGAAAGGCTGGTGAACAGGTACTGAGTTAGACAGGAGAAATAGATTCTGTGCTGCTCTTGCACAGTAGGATGGCCATCGACGGCAACTAAGTACTGTATATTTCAAAAAGCCACAAGAAAGGATTTTTCATCTTCTTACTGAAAATAAGTGATAAACATATGAGGAGACAGATGTTTCCCCTGATGTGAATATTACATAACATGTAGATGTAATAAACATCATTGATGCCTGATGATCATGTGATTTGGGGGAGCCAATCAAAACAAAAACAGAAAGCAAAGTCCTCTTGAAAAAGGGGAGGGAAAGCAGCCAGGCAGGGACTGAGGGAGGACTTTGTAGGCAAAGGGAACAACTCGGGGAAGATCCTCAGGTACTCGGCACTGTGTTGGGGTGCTAAGCAGAGTCCTCACAAGATGGCATGCATCTTAACCCAAACATCTCCTTCAGTGTCTGGTTTAAGTCACACAAACAGTATGTTCCTGAAATTAGTCAAACTAGAAGGCACTAGAATGTTATCCTGATTGCTCAGGAGCGCTAAGAATTGGCTCTTTTTCTTATTACCTAAGCATACAGAATATGGTCAGTATTGAAACACTGCTGTTTTGTTCTTGCTGACTTTTCTTCTGGGTACTTACATCTCAGTCATTAATGAGATGTTGATTTTATCATGCTTCAGACTACTGCTTCTGACTTTTTTTAAACATTATACTAGTCATACAAAATGGCCATCTGAATTTATTTTCTTCTTTAATGGATTAAGAACAGTCAATTCTCTATTTGATCTTCAGCTAGTTTATTAGGTTATATACTCACAAGATGTTACATATTTTATTTCTTAAAATTTATTCCCATATTGTCGTAGCTTTCTTTCCTTATATTTATTATTGGTCTTTTCTATAACACCCCTTTATCCCTAATATCTTCTAGTTATTAAAAATCCCTCAACAAAATTTCCGTGTGTCTACTTCATCAGCTTTAGTCTTTCAAACATCTCAATTATCTCTATTTTATTATGTTAATGTATCCCTTATTTTTATTAGTTCAATTTTTTAAATCTTAGAATCAGGAAGTACCAGTTTCCAGATTTTTTTTCTCTATTTTTTTCTGACTTATTTGAATTAATATAGATCTTTTGCATTTTCATTTGAGTTTTAAAATCAGTCAGTATTTTAAAGATATCAGCCTGATGGATTTTTCTGCATTAACACTGAAGATCATTGTGGGAAGATTGTCATCTTTATGATAGTGAGTCTTTTGAACCACAATGCATGACATTCCTTTAATTCTTCCTTAACTTGTCCCAATAACTACACTAGTCTCCCAAATATATTGTATGCAACGTTAACTGTGCATCTCAATTGAAGACTGTTGCAAATAGACAGAAGTATAATTTTTGCCTTATATTGAATGAATCTTCCTAAATTTATTAGCTATAGTTGTATTATAGTTTCCACCATATTTATATTTGCACATATGTACATATATATAAGAATGGGTTGTTAGTGAAAAAAATGTTTTTCTTGTTGATCTAGGTGTCTTTTGTTAAAATTATTGTTTCCTTCTCATTGCTGGATACTGCAGTGTTGGTTGGAACTATGATGGTGGACATCCATGGTTTCCTCCTGATTTCAGGTGATGGCAACCCATTCTTCCCCATTATGTGTGATTTTCTCGTAGGGTTTTTGAAAATGTCTTTACTGTTTGAGAAAAATCCCTCTATTCCTAATGTACTGAGAGTTTTTCTTATGAATACTGTGAATTGAAGTATGTGGACTAATGTTTGGAGCTGGAGACTATTATACTAAGTTAGATTAGGCAGACTCATAAAGTCAAGGGGTTGTTTGCTTTATCTCATATGTGGAAACTAAGAGAGAAAAAAAATGAAAGAAAAGGCACCAGAAGAGAGACCAGTAGATAGAAGATAAGGAAAGGAGAGTGAATAAGTTACCCTAAACTATGTATTATGCATGTGTGATCATATCACAATGAACTCAACAGTATGTATAACTATAGTACACCAATAAAATACTACAAAATAATTAATATTGCTATTTGATATTAACAGTTAAATGTAGTGCATTCCTGTTTTAAATCACTAATTTGAAGATTGTGTTATATTAGCATAATCTGGCCTATTTTGACTAACATAGTATGTGTCTATTTGTTTTTATAAAATACTGCTCATAAATAAGTTACTGTGCAGTAATATATACTCTTCCTTGTTTATGGATTACAACTCACTTAGTACCTATTGTGTTTGACATTCATTTAAGAAAATGCTCTTTCTTTAACCACAATGTTTGTAAAGATTCTTGTACTGTATCTACCTATCGTATTTAAAAATAAATCTATAATTCAATACAAACTATCTCTTTTTCTTGAAAATTTTAAGACTTAGTTCTCAGTTTTGAAAAATCTGAGGAAAATATCAAAAGAACATCAAAATTAGTATTAACTTTAATAATAATAGAAATTATAACTAACCTGAAAAGTATTAATTCAAAACATGGTCTGTCTGCTTGGACTCAGTCTTCTAATAAATAACTCTTATATTTGTAAATATATAGTTAACATTTCCTCTACAAGGAAGAAATTTTAATAATCTTTCAACTATTATTCTGTAGGCTTTAAAGAGAAGTATAAAAGTAGGATTTAAATGCACAAAAGTCAACCTATGTCCTCATGGTTAAAGGTAACAGGATATAATGGTATGAAACCTGCCAGTTTTCAGTACTGTGGGTATGCCTCATTAGGAGCAGTGACTTTTTAAAGATACTCTTGTTCCCATTAAAAGAGAAATCTCAGCCTTGGTTGCTATGCTTTTGTTGGTGCTGGCTTATCATTTTCTTATGCTTGTGATTCTCCTGCAAACAATTATATGAAAAGACCCTTAGTTTTAGACATTCTGAAAATTGCAGATAAATTGCAGATAATTCACGTTGACTGTGAAGTCAATGCTATCTTCTACATGGGCAGACTGGCGAGTCGACCATGTGTTTTTCTATTGTATTTCTCCCATGGCTCCTTTTATCACAAGCAAACAGACCTGGAGAGAAGCTTCAACCGTCCATTAGATGCCTATGAACAACCAATCACATCTTGTTAACATAACGTAAGATATCCATTCTTTTAGTCGGAAGTGACATGATTTTAATAGCAGCAAGATTTCCGCAGACACCCTAGTCCTTCTGTAATAAGACAGTGTAAGTGACTCTGGTGAGTTACCTCTCTATCTTTGGGAAATTGACTGAAAAGCAGTTCAAGTTTTACTTCTCTACGGTCTCAGAGAAAGCAAAAGAGTTCACATATAACCTCATTAAATAAGACAGCAAGTCTAAGTGGCATACAAAGCTATTAAACAAACTAGATTGGTCCATAATAATAAGAAACATATTTCACATCTGTTGCACAGTACAGAGCTTTTAACAAGTAATAGGCATAATGTGCTGGGAAATAGTTGCTATGCCCATCAGTATATCATTGTCAATGGGAGTGCTGTCTCAAAAGAAGCACTTATCTCATACACTTTATTGCTTGATAGCTTGCTGATTGCTTTTACAAAGCAATAAATTGATGGCCTGATTCAGCACTGACATTAGGTTATGTTCATTTGCAGTGATTGATGCTTTGAATTAGAACCTCTTGTATTCTCCTCTGCTTCAGAATATGAAATTCTAAACAGGCCTGTGGATGTCACAAATAAAGCCTCATAACTGATGCCAAGTGACCTATATTTACTCATTTAAATAGCTAACAGGCTTTCCCTTTAATAAAATGCTCATAATTTATGCTTTAATATCTCCATTTCCAATTAAATTGTCTAACCAAATTTTTTAAAACCTTAAAAAAGTGCAATGTTTTCATAATTTACATTTTCAAAGCAGACATAGGAAATCGTACAAAATCAGAACGTATAAATTATTAATAAATTAATTAGATAAATTGAATAATTTAACTACTTCAAGTTTAAAAGGTCAAATCTATTTATCATTTTCCACTAAGTGTCATAACTTGATTTGATAGTTTAAAAATCATCATTAAACTAGAAAGATAAAAATAAGTAAAATAATAGAAAAGAAAGCTATTGTTTCTCTGTTTTATATTTTTACTGTTTATCAGAAAATTCCATGTGACAACTGTGGTTATAATACATTAATATTAACCACATTTATATATATATATATATATATATATATATATATATATATACATACATATACAGTGCTAAGACTTTAATAGTGTGAAAGAATCAGATAGCAAGTATATTTTCAACTCAGGATATCAAACAGCAAGAAATCTATCTAGAATTAATTAAGTAACATATCAAGAAAGTAGTTTTCAGTTGGGCACAATTTGACCCCCAGGGGAGAGTTCAGAATGAGTTGAGACATTTTGGCTGTCACAACTGTAGTTTTGGATTTAATGTTGTCAGCCAAAGATGATGCTAAACACCTAAAATAATTACCAGACTTGAAAAGTCAATAGTACAGAGGTTGAGAAAACTTGCTCTCAAATCTTAAGGTATGTACATGGTGTTCCCTGCTTGTCTGTCCTCTTTCCTGTTGAAATGAAGTATTTAAAAAGATAGACAAACACGGCCCATGCCATGCAGCAGTGTGCTGTGCCTCTATTCACATCCTTCTGCTCTGGTCGATAAAGTCAAACTGTGGCCTCTGACAATGGGCATAAAACAACAGGCAGGATTGCAAATGGATTTAAATGGGAGGTCTCAGCCATGTTGAGTCTGGCTTATTGTGGGATAGTAAAGTGGAATCAGATGAGAGAAAATAGTGAGAGGGCCAAGAGAGCAAATGAATAGCTGTGTTTAAGGCACTGATGACCTCGTGGTTAGAGTTGGACTACATGGATGAAATGAAGCATGCTGTCCACAAGACTTTTAAATATATGTCAAGAATATAGGTTCACCTGCAGCTGGGGACAAGGGCCTGTGTAGTATCACTGCTTTGTTTTTCATTTTCTCATATACTTAATTACACTAGTATGGGAATGAAATAAGTTTCTCTTTATGTATCTGTGTGCATGTGTGCAAAACAGAGAAGAAAAAAAGCTAACATTAGTGTTGTTATGTGTGACTTATTTACCACCTTCTATTCTCAACCTCTATGAGATCAACATTTTTATATTCCACATATAAGCAAGATCATGTGGTCCCATTGTTTTTAATATGCACACTTGGAGGGACATTGAAAACTGTCTTGTTCATATCTCATTCTCATAACAGTTGGAAAATCAGGTGTTCCATGAAATTTATCTGTAGATAAGGTAAAAAAAAAATGTCAGAATGTGACCACTTCATAGTGGTGTGAAACACCTAAACAGAGTCTGTTTCCCAAGGGGAATAAACCAGAGACAGATTGTTAATGGTTTGACATTTCTATGTTTTATGAAAATGTTTTTCCACTTCCCAATGGGAGTACATAAATATTATTAAGACCTCATATATTCAGTGTATATAATAGTTCTAATTCAGATCATATCTTTGTGAAATTGAAAAAGAAATAGCCATTTTACACAGAATTAACCTATTTTATAATTAGGCCTTAAGATAATATGCCTCAGTTAGGCCTTAAGATAATATACTTCAGTTTCAACATGAAAAAGAAACATACAAAATTTGAAAATAAAGCAAGTTTGTTTTTATTTTTTTGTTCTTAATTTATCATATTAATTCATTTTCTGAGATTATCTTTACCTTGTCTCCTAACAAGCTCTTTGATTCTGAGGTCTAATAATTCGTTTGTTTTGTAAGAATAATAGTGAATAATTACTAAGTTTCAACAAGTTGAAGTATCAGGAGCATTGAGATTTTAGATTGAAACAACATGGACAACCAAGAAAATTCAATTCAATTGCACAACGTGGACAACCAAGAAAATTAAATTCTATTGTACCTCTGTTCTCCATCTTCTAAATAACTACAAGTAAATAAATAAGTAAAGCACTAACCTCTGCCCTCTGAGAATGAGTAAGAAAATACTGTGACTCTAAGGGTCCTTGAAAGCCTTCCAGTGTTAAACCTAAACATCCTTTCTCAGCCTTCCCTTTGGGACAGGGAGCTGTTCATGAAACTCCATTTAGAAATTCCCTTCCATACATAATCCTTAAACCCTGTCTCCCTTTACCCTCTATAAAGGTGCTCACAAGCATATTAAGTGAGCCTGACTCTCAAAAGACATGCATCCACTGAAAATGTTAACACAATCTTACAAGATGATGTCATGCAAAGGTTAAAAGAGACCCCTTTCCTTCTGTTACAAATGTTGTGCATTTGCTCAAGGTGCATTTATCAAAACACATGCATTTTAAAATAACAAAGGAAATCTATTAAAAGATGATTGATGAATTGTTTTGCAATTGCATAGCTCAAAGCATTTCCTTTTATCCAACTAAGACATTACCCATAGGGCACTAGGTTTAGCTAAATAAAAAACAATGTTTTAAGTCCCTTGCCAGGTAGTGGCAAATAATGCCTTCCAAGCTTATGAGCTCGAGTGCTCCAGCTACAGTAACTGTCATTCACCATAGATTCATTCTTCAACCTAAACCTCCTCACACTCACCTTAAGGCTTATGATGAAAGGCTGCACTAAGTAAACCTGAAAATCCCCTCCTAAGCTGGCAAGAAACTCCAAGCAACTAAGAGATGATTCATTGCTCTGAACATCATTTTTTATTTGCAGGAGAGGGGAAAGCGGCAGCTGAAACTAATGGCAGTGTGAGTAAGAGAGAAAGAAAGAAGGAACAGGAAGCAGAAGCGATTATATGAAATGATAACTAATTCTTTTCTTCCATGGTTTTCTTAATGGCAGATTTTCTTGTTATATTCTAGCACAGTAAGTCTGAATTGATTTTTTTCATGTCTTACTGTTGAAAGGCTGTAAGTCTCACTCTTGCTCTTCTGCTTGTGCCCCACACCTGGCTACGCTGATGCATTGACTGTGTGTCAGAGGCAGAAGCAAAGGATGCTAGCCTATTCCTATGGGAGGGAGCCCTCAGCGCAGCCTCACCCCCTAACCAGAAGAATACCCCAAGCCAGTTCTCTTTCCCTTTTCTATACTTCCATATTCAGAAAAATTGAAATTTTGTATACACTGTTACGCCTGTGTGACTTCGTTGCTTCTTATGTCTGAACTGAATTTTGAGTGGGGAGTCAGCCTGCTTTCCCAAAGTGTCCACAACATTTAGACCAATCGTTTAAAATTCATTAGATAGTTTATCTAAGAGGTATAGGGTTCAAATGTATAAGCTGGAATTATTTAGGCTGAAGGAAAGAGAGGGGGATGGGAATAGGAAAGTCAATAGAATGAATCAGACATAAATTTCCTACGTTCATATATAAATACATGACGTGTAACTCTACTTCATGTACAACTGCAAGAATGAGATCCTAAGTAGAATAAATTATACTTTATGTATGTATAGTATGTCAAAATACACTCTACTGTCATGTATACCTAAAAATACAAATAAAATAAAAGATGATTAAGGGAGATAAAAAATAGTATACATAGGAAGGATCAAGGTACAATTAATATGTAATTGTAGTATCAGAAGGAAAAGATATAGAGAATTAGGAAGAAACAGTATTGAAAGAGTGAAGCACAGAAAGTTTCTTAAAAACTTAATTGTAGAAATTATTTTTTAGATTAAAAATTGGTAAAACTGCATCAGGATGAAAAGAAAGAACAATTCAGATTCTGGAAATTGTAAACAATGCTTCAGTGAACATGGTAATGCCCATGCTGTCCATTATAGGCTAAACAGACAAGAAAATGTGGTTTGTATATAAAATTGAATTGTATTTAGACTTAAAATGGAAGAAAACCCTTCCATTTGCATTACAAGTGATGAACCTGGAGGACTTTGTTCGGTGACAAACAATAGGCACAGGAAATGGAGTAGGACAGGATCTAATTTAGGTGTGAAATCTAAACAGAATGGTGATTCCCAAGCTCTGGGGCAGAAAGGTATCAATGGATACAGAATCTCTGTCAAGTAGGAGAAATTAATTGAAGAGATCTATTGTGCAACACGATGACTATTGTTAATAAAAATATGTTCTTGAAAATTGCTAGGAGAATAGATATTGTACACTCCTCAGAAAAAAGAAGTATGTGACATAATTCATGACAATGAGCTTAATTCAGCCACTTCATTATGAATGAATATTTTAAAACTACCTGGTACACAATAAATATCCAAAATTTTGTCAACTAAATCAATGACTGAAATTTGGAACAGATAAAGAAAAAGCACACAAAAGTACCTCCTAACAAGCCTTCTCAAAACTACTCACAAAGAAAAAAAAATTGGAAAGAACTAAAAAAAATACATGAAATGCACAGCAGAATATCTTTGATGAGCTGAGAGTAATTCCATACCAACCTAAAACTTAATAAACAGTTCTTCCAAAATGTGAGAACACAATAAATTAACATTAAAGAGCATATCTCAATAGTAGAGGAACACCGTGAAAATCATAAATTAATATTCAGAGAAACAAATTCAGAAAATATATCTCACTGCCAAAGCCATGGTTAGAGGTACATAAAAGGGGGTTCACATGAACTATGATGAAAAGCACCTTATATAACATTAAGGAAATGCATGGAGAGGCACAAAAACATTTTTAAAAATGTGCAAATCTAAGTAAACATTATGTAAAAAATATATGAATACTCTGCAAAATTTTACAGTGTTGGAAGGAAAATATGGAGAGTGGAGAATGAACTTGATGCACCACAAGGTCCATGATGTTGTAAACAGAATTAAGTTTGAACAGTTCTCAAGAAGTCACAATTGGCTTTCATTATGGGTAAATGGTACAAACTCTCTATTCCATTCCCATCTACAAATGACAACTATAGGACAATTCTGGGTGGAGGCAGAAAGCCAGGCTGGCAGGAACCTCTGAATCCAAGGTCTGATCCAGCAGAGAATCCTGGGTTTTGTTCTGTTTGCCCTTTTCCTACCATCTCCTGGGAATGGGTGCTGGGTGACTGCAGATAAGGATATGTCTCCTTCCACCAGCACTGTGATCCCTAGGCTATTCCTTCCTGGAAACTCCAAGTGCAGCACTTTCTTTACCTCTTCCAACCACATTTTGTTGAGTATCCCCAGTCTAAACTAAGAGAAAGTGACTCCATGCAGCCCTAACAGGTACGGGAAGATGGAGACGGACTGGAAAGAATGATCCTTTGAATCTCTATGTCCAGCACTGATCTCTCCCCAAGGTGGCCTATGAACAAAACTGATCAGAAGTAGCATAGCAAGAGCTCTGAGAACTAAATTACATAATGGAATACTGCCAAGCTTTCAGTTTGGCCTCTGTCTATCACACAGCAGCACAAAGCAGAACCATACTAACAAAGGCTTAACAAACTGTATAAACATTCAAATCACAACCCAAAGTGGTATGCTTTGTGGTCCCTATAGCAGAAGCAAAAACATTGTTTCATAATATGATACTAAAAATACCCAAGACACAAATTAAAAACAGTTGATATAACAAGAATTAGGAAAACCTAAAGTCCAATAAAAAAGAAGACCTCCAGAAATGAGATGTCAGAAGATGTTAAAAAAGTTTAACAAGGTGTTTAAAGCTGTTGTCGTAGAAATGATCTAGCAAGTAATCATAAACACTTTGGAAACAAACAAAAATAGAAATATCTGTAAAAACGAGCATATATGAAATGGAACTAAATAGAAATTTCAGATCTCACAAATTTAACCCTACTGAATGGGTTCAGTTATAAAATACATATGTCAGAAGAAATTGATGATCTTAGAATAGATCCATATGTTTTGTTAAATGGAAAAAAGATAAAAGTTAAAAAAATACTCACAAGTCTATAGAACAATAAAATGTATAGACATAGAATTTCCATGTCAGTGGAATCCCAAGAGTATGGAGAGACTGTGGTTGAAAAACTATATTAAAAAAACCTAATTTCCCAATTTTTGCAATGACATAAACACAGAGCTTGAAGGAGTTCAGTAAGATCAAAAAGCATAAACCCATAAAAACCACACCCAGATACCTTATATTCAAATATAGAACTAATTCAAACAGGACCTTGATGCCGGTGACCTTGGAGACCACCCTAGAAGACAGCAGTCTTTTTGAAGACTGGGGAGGGTGGTTGAGCATTTCAAAATTGCTAAAAGGAAAAAGAGTGAGAATGAGGATTCTGTATGCAAGGACACGTGGACATTCCACATAGACATTTTCAGCTGAGGGAAACTGAGTTATTCTATCATTAGCAGACCTGCTTTAAAAGAATCACAAAAAGAAATTCTTCATACTGAAATAAACTCTAACATAACATAGAATCTTGGAGATAAAGTGAATTAAAAAATATACATGAGTAGTCTTCTCTGGAGATTTCAAATTGTATTTGATGGTTGAAGAAAAAATACTGTAATATTGGCTGATAGGGTTAAAAATGTAGAGAGACAAATGCACTTTTGTTACCAAGAAGAAGGACAGTGAAAATTAAATGGTAGGACCCACTGAAAAGATTAAAATATTGAAATTAGTAAAACCTATTGAAGATTTGTAACATATGTACAATGTACATATACATTCATGGTATTAATTATGGAACTGCTACAGATGTACAAAAATTTACTTAAAAGTTTGACTAATAAAAAAATTAAAATACTAAAAATTGTTGAAGTCATTCAAAACAAGACAAAGAAGGGGGAAATATTGGCTATTTTGTCTTCCACGTAAAGCAGTCACTCGTGCTTGGTTTGGGCACAGGCATGTGTCCCTGCTCTGCCACGTGTCTGTGTCTGCTTTGTTATTAGAGGAACGTTACTTAACCTTTCTGTGCCTAAGTTTCTCCTCTGCTACTGTATGACCTCTCACTTGTGACACGGAAGATGAGGTGCGTTAGCAGCACCTGGACACAGTGACTGCCAGGAGGTAAGGGGAAGGATGCTGCCCCTGAAGCCACAGTAGTGGGCAGCATGGTTCTCAGCAGGCACCAGCACGTTCTATACCCCGCCATTCTCGGTGGCTTTGGGGTTCAGTGAGCTTCGTGCCACACTGAGGTGGAGTGGGCCACCATAGTAGTCCCCACAGGTTTCCACCGGGAAAAAAGCATCAATTGCTCACAATCAGACCTTTATTTTTACTCATCTTGCAATTTCACTTTTAGATTTTACCATACAGACTGTCTAATGCTCATGAATTTATTTAATAATATAAATAAACAAAAGAAGGGAGCTTGACCAAAAATGACTTGTGTGAATATGTGTAATACTAATCTATACAAAACATCACAATAGGAAAAATAATTCCATAACAAAGGTCTGTAGCAATCCTTTCTTGTGTTTTCGTTCTCAAGTATATTTTAGGGGAATGCATATAAGTATATGTAAATATAAATTGATACATATTTAAATTTTTGTAGAATATTTAATAAGGGTGGTGAAAAATAAATTTGGATTCACTTATAAAATATCAAATAGAGTAAAAAGAATACGTTACTGTTAAACAAGTAGTAGAAGGCTAGAAGGAGAACATTCCTTGGCATAGGAAAGGCATTTTTTGTTATAAAACCACATTCACTGGATGGGATTAACAGATTATGTCGAAATAATAAGATAAACTAAAGATGAGGTCAAGTGGAGAAGGTAAACAAAGAGACTCTTGTCAGGAAAGAGCCACCCAAGATGAGCATGCTTTCTTCATTAGAAATATGAAATGAAACTATGACGAAATGTCATGCAGTCCACTATAGAAATCAACACAAATCTAAAAGGTTGATAATTAGCCTTCTAGCAAAATAAAGTGGCAGATACCATTTGACTACACAAACCAACTCATATAAATATCTCCCATTTTTCTGCACTTTCACAAATGAGAAGGATATACTTCCATGTTCTCAGCAAATCCATGAAAGCAAAAAAAATCAGAACCAATCTGGTACTGAGTATTAAATGACTGATTCCTCCACAATGGGACATTATGCCTGCTGAAGAAGAACATGAACTCACCTATGAGTTGGTCTTGAAGATACCTAGGATAGCCTGCTAACCACTGTGAGCAGTAATAAAACAAATTTAAAAGTGCACTTATTTATATATTTGTTGTTTTAGAAAAATCTCTGAAAGTAGCTGTAAGAAATTACTGACAGAAGTTATTATTTGATGAAGGAAGGATTGAGTGGGCAGATTAATGACATAGAAGAGCAATATTTATTATCAATTTTTAGTATTTAAAGTTATTCATACAATATTTTATTCATATAAAATATTTTACAAATATTTTAAAGACACATTCAGTAAACAATCTACATATTCTACAACAGAATAGAAAGAACTGATGGTGATTCAAAAGATAAAACAATTTTATGTAACCATTACCTAAATAACTGAAGGATGTCTTTATTTGTTATCTCTAAGATTTTTGCTAAATCAATAGTAAAACATAAAAGCAAATATTGAACATAGAATTAGGCTGGAAAGAGAAGTAAAGTAAACCAACTAAGAACATAAGTACAAATTGTATTTTGGAGTTTTAAGCCAAAATGTATAAATAGTAACATGAAAAATGACAAAGACTTTTAGGTTGTATGAAAAAAATAAAAATACATGCTTTCGAAGAGTATTAACAAAACTAAATGCTTTAGAATTAGAGTACACAAGGATATAACTCTGTGTGTGTGTGCACACGCATGGGCACATGTGAGCACGATTTTACTTCAAGGTGTCAAATCATGTGACTGTGGCAACACTTGTGGTCATGGGCAGCCCAGCAGGCTGGACACTTCTGGGAAGAGCTGATGCTCCATTTTTGAGACAGTATTTCCTCATCCTCAGGGAAACATGCTTTGCTCTAAGATGCTTCAATTGGATGAGACCTCTGCATATTGTCAAAAATAATGACATTTACTTCAGTTCAATTGATTGTTGATGTTAACTACATCTTTAAGATACCTTTGGAGCAACTAGATTACTGTGTAATTCAATAACTACCCAGTTTAGCCCACGTTGATACAGAATGCTTACCATGACAGCCCACCTATTGTTAGAATCCAAACACATCAGCCTGATCCCTAATGAATTATGGCATAATGACAACAAAGTCAAGATTTCCCCTTGTATGATACAAGCATCCCATGAACACAACCCTGTTACCCTTTCTCCAGAAGAGAATGCAAGCACGTGGGTTACTCCTTGGTCATTCTGTGAATTTAAGATTGTGATGTATAATGAATAATCATTGATACTGGTTTTTCTGCGAGATAAGAGTATAACAGAAGAAAACTAAACTATTATCTGTATACATTATGCATATGCACAATGTAAGTATGCGAGGAGGAAGTATGTTTAGCAGTCATGGCCCTTGTTTCTGAACCTGGCCATGCTATCTTCATGATATCTATAGCTGCCTTATGGGACTCTCCACAAGGGCCTTCAGCAAGCCCCTCAGTTCCCAGTTTCTTGCTTGCTGCCATGATCCACTCCTCCAGTCTAGAAGGGTCTGAGCCATTGGCAGTCCTCACCTTTCACCTTGATTACGGGGCATGGTAGCAATACTGGGACACCTACAAGAGGAAATGTCCTTATTAATAATTGCTCTGGGAATTCTCATGTCAGCCTAATAATCAGGATCAATCACCCAGCTAGGACAGTGGCTCCCATCATGTGTCTATATTCAAAGGCATGAGGACCCCAGAGCAGGGGCATGGAGGCCACTTCCTCATATCATTCCCCTGGCTTTCAGGCCCTTTCTTCTCCAATCTCCCGTATCCCTTTGAGGTGGACTGCTGCTGCTCTCCACTGTGTGGATTGGTGGGTCTGAGGATACCCAGCCTCAAGTATTGACTGAAGCCTGGCAGCATGCCAACAGCTATTTCTTAAAAGGAGACACGTTATCTGCAGAGAATAGAAGGACTTCACTTCCAAACTCCAGGCACTGTGGTTCACCAACAGGGGCAAGCCTGTTCTACGGCATTGCTATCATCTTGATAGACCAGGGGTAGTGACCTTTTCTTTATTTCTATTTTCTTTTTCTTCTCTGTAATCCTTTTAAGCTCATTATATTTTTAATATTGTCCCAATGTTTCTTTTATTTGTTTATATTTTGGGGCTTTTCATTCTTTTATTTTTTTCTCTCTTTGATTTCAGTTTGGTTTTTGTGATCTAACTTCAGCTTTACTGAGTTTTTCCTAGGCAATGTGACAACTACCGAGAACTAATCAAAGAAATTGATTTTTTCTTATGTTTTGTTTTTAAATATTTTTCATAGGGTAAAATACACATAACACTAAATATTCCATCTTTACCATTTTCACTGTAAATTTTGGTGACATTAAATACATTCCTAATGTGCAATCATCACCACCATCCATGTAAAGAAGTCTTTTTATCTTGCGTGAGTGAAATTCTGAATCTGTTATGGTTTAGATGTGAGTTTCCTCTCAAAAGCTCACATGTGAGAAAATGCAAGAAATCTCAGAAGAGAAATGATTGGGTTATCAGAGTCTTAACCTAATCAGTTTGTTAATCTGCTGACAGGTTAACTGGGTGGAAACTCTTTAGGCAGTTAGGGAATGGGGCATGCCTTTAGAGTTTATATTTGTTCTCCTTGAGTAGAGCTCTCTCTCTCCTTCCATAGGAGATACCCTGAGCCACTTTCTTCTTTGCCAAGACCTTGTGCTGCAAGGGATTGGACCAGCCTTCTACGGACTGAGACATCTGAAACCACGTGTTCCAAATAAACTTTTCCTCCTCCAGTTTTTCTTGTCAGTTCTTTTGGTCACAGTAGCACAACAGATGACTGAAACAATACTCATTAAACAATACTTCCTAATCCCCACTCTACCCAGTCCCTAGAAACCACCTCTCTGTCTTCTTTTCTGGGATTTTAACTAGTATCATCACCTCATATAAGTGAAATGATACAGTAGTTTCAGTATGTAGTTTCATAGGCCTTTTCAGCATATGCCAGAATTACCTTCATTTTTAAAGTGAAATACAGTTTCATTATATATGATTATAAATAAAAATAATCAAAGTGAAAAGCAAAACTATGTATAAACAAAAATACCATGTTTTTCTTATCAGTCATTCATTCCTGGCTACTTATGTTGCTTCCGCATTTTTACTCCTACAGATAATACGTTTTGAATGTCAAAGTGCAGATGCCACTTTGAGACACAGCTTTCTGGTCTTTGGGGTGTGTACTCCAGCAGTGGAATTGTTGGATTGTATGCTAATTTGATTTTACACTTTTTGAGGGACCACAGAACTACTTTCCATAGTGGCTCTACCACTTTACATTCCCACCAACAGTGCACAAAGTTTCCAACTTTTAATACTCTCACAGGTAATTGTCCTCAAATTTAAGGATTATTTTTAATGGAGTAAAAGGAACACAATTTGAATAATAGAAAGGTAACTAAAAATAGACAAAAAATCAGATAACATTTTATGATAAAATCACTCTTCCGTGAATGCTCTTTTAGGACTTTCAAGAGCCATTTAACTACTAGGAGATACGTGAGAGCAAAGGTACAAGTACAATACCACCTTGTGATGGGTGGCGATGATGCTGAGGGATTCAGGTCTCAGTCAGAAGATGAGGCAGAAAAGAATGTTTTGGGAAAGTGATGCTGCAGTAAAGGCTGGGATTACCATGGAGATGCAGGGGCACAGTTTGCAGACCGAGAGTGCAAGATGCATTGATGTGCAACTTGTGTGTGTGTGTGTGTGTGTGTATAGACACAAAAATATATATTATTTCCCTTCATGACATTTTTATAAAGTAGTTATTCTCAATTCAGAATTGGTGAAATTAAGAATAGTTGAGTTGGGCTGGGGATGTGGCTCAAGCGGTAGCGCGCTTGCCTGGCATGCGTGAGGCCCAGGTTCGATCCTCAGCACCACATACAAAGATGTTGTGTCTGCCGAAAACTAAAAAATAAATATTAAAAAAAATTCTCTCTCTCTTTGAAAAAAAAGAATAGTTGAGTTGTATAAAGTGACTTAGAGAAGTGAAGATCTTTGATTTTGTATATAAATCTGCCAATCTCCTGGTTCATGTTTTCCAGCAATACTTTACGCTATCCCTTGGCAATGCAAGAGGGAAAGGTCTGTGCTTTAGCAGCCACAGCTGCAGTGCACAAGCCAGCACTAGGCTCTGCTGTCTATTCTTCCTCCTCCTGGCCTGGCAGCTTTCTTTCTCTTGTAGCATTTCTTTAAACAGAAACTTACAAGCAAAAGTGATAAAGGAATATCTAGCAATCTCTTTCAGTTCTTTCTTCAGGCAAAAATCTGGGACATGTGATGACATCCATTCTCATACTTTTTATTTATTTGAAATCCTGGAAGCCAGTTTTTTTTTCTTCCTGGGATGTTACTAGAATATACACAAAAAAGATTGTTAAGCTGAGGAACATATAGTATAGGAATTGCTATATGTTTAACATGTGATATTATGTGATGCACTTTTTGTTATAGATTAGCAACAAACATAATTAAACACCTTGCTTAGAAACCCTGTGTGCTAGGAAGTGTCTGTTAATCCCATATGTTTATTTAGAAAAACAAACAAACAGAAAAATATCTAATAGTAGTAGAGATGATTTGGTCTTCTTTCTGGGAATTTCCCCAAGACATTTCAAATACTCCATTCTGTTTTGAAATGTTCTAAACTGAGTGAGGGTAATGTGTGTGGGATAGCCCGAACTGTAGTTAGAGATGGAAAGGGGGAAGGTTATTACTATACATGAGTAATTAAATTTTGGAGAGTGGGTGTTTTCATTATTCCCAATTATATTTAGCAACCAAGACACCCAATCTCTGCACTCTCTGCTCCTGCATGGGCCAGGCACCCTTGTTGACAGCTGCCCATCTCAGACCACATTCCCTACAGAGCTGCAGTCCTTCTCTTGGGTTATTTTTTTATTATTATTGGTTGTTCAAAACATTACAGAGCTGTTGACATATCATAATTCTCTTGGGTTATTTTGTGATCCAAGTGTCCACCTGCTCTGGTCACTGGTCACTCTGGAGCAGTGTCACCCTTCAGGTAGTTTGTGTTTGTGCTTTCTTCTCCAGGATACTTCCCCTGTCTCACTTTTCCCCTCATTTATCAGGAATAACTCTGGTTTTCCTCTACTACAGACTCCGTTTTTTAAATCATAAGTTTCCTATAGTTATGCATTTCTCTGCTATTTTATATTTATGTATTTATCTGTTTTGTATCTATATATCTATCTGTTATTGTAGCAGATGAAAGAATGGCCCTACCTTAAACTTAACTCCCTTCTTCTCTGCTCAATTCCCTGTCCTCCTTTCAGAATTCACAGAAGCTGTTCTGCATCGTGGGAACTGTAAGTGATTCCTCCTGATGGTCCTACTGCATTCTCAGTTTACCTCTATTAAGTACACACACTGCCTTACAGTAAAACATCTGCTTTCCTAATTTCCCTTGTAAGCTTTGAGCTTCGAATTCAGAGAATGTAATGCTTATTTGCTTATCTAAAGTCCAGTATCAAATTCAAAACTTTGTTGATAAGTATCTTTTGATTTTTTTCTTAATACAAAGAAGATTTGACAGGAAGGATAGTAACACTTTGAAAGGCTAAATCAAGTAAAATAAAATATACCATATTATATTTCTGGAATTCAAGTATTCATGTTTATATTTTTTCAACAGATGACTTTAATTATAAAATAGATGATGACAAGTAAATTAAGCTTACTGGAACCAATAGAGATAAATTGCCTAGAATCTTCTAAAAATATAAGAATTCCAGTGAAAGCTATTTTAGCCTGTGATTTAGATTTACTCATATAAGAAAAGCAAAACGAAACTTACCAATCTCAGCTTTCCCAAAGGGATAGTTAAAGAGCAATATATTCAGAAATAATGATAGGAAATATTTTCTTTAAATGGATGCTGTGTAGAGAACAAGGTAATTACCAGTCTGGAGGCGAGTTAGGAAAATCACTGACTATAATAAGGTACAAGTGAACTCTGCCTTGGGAGAAGCATTACCTCAGAACAAAATCAAAAGCTCTCTAGGTAGAAATCAACACTCGAGTCACGACACTGGGCTGGAATTTCACACTATCAGAATAATGGCCCCTGTGCAGAGCCTTTCTGAAGCAGTAGAATGCTTCTTCTTTGCTTTGTTTGTTTGTTTGTTTTGTTTTTAATTCAAACACTTTTTAATATATGCTGTTAGGGATTCAATAATAAGATATTTATTTTACATCCAAGTTGCAACAGTGTTCCTCTAGCCTTATTTTTTAGAGCCTTTTACTTGCACAGATAGTAGCTGCAGCACACTCAACCATGTGAGGAGCATGCTTCCCATGCCCTGTGGTGTCCTCCCTTCCCTATGTCCCCCAGATCCCTTTCTTCTCTCATAGTCTCCCTGGGCTGGAGAGAGAGAGTCAGCAGAATTGGCAAAACCAGGGTGAACCACCCACCTTCCTGCCAGCCCAGCCCTTGCTATGTCCACAGTCATTTTTTTTCTTTTAAATATTTTTTTTTTTAGTTTTAGATGGACACAATACCTTTATTTTATTTATTTATTTTTATGTGGTGCTGAGGATGGAACCTGGTGCCTCACACCTACCAAGCAAGTGCTCTACCACTGAGCCACTGCCACAGCCCCTGTCTACAGTCATTTTTAAACCTGATTATTAACATTATCAGCCTTACCCCTTAAAATATTTCTGTTTACATTTCAAAACCTATATTCTTGGGGTGGGGTTATGGCTCAGTGGTAGAGCTCTTGCCTAGCATGTGTGAGGCACTGGGTTCGATTATTAGTACCACATATAAACAAAGAAATAAAGATCCATCAATAACTAACAAAAAAATTTTTAAAAACGTATTTTTTAAACACAAACAGTCAATAAATGCTGGTCTACATAATTGAATCATGTTTCTCAAAAGCATACTGAAGGAGGAGGAATAGAATCCTTACTGTACCCTAAGCAGTCTGAAGCCCTACTTGCCCAAGAGATTGGACACGGTGTGGCTGGCTGTGGGACTCTGTCTAACTGGAAGAGTGTTGTTTAAGTTTAAATCATCAGACTGCACCCCAAATGCATAAGCATCTCTACTAGCAATCAATATTCCGAAGGAAGTAACTCTTTACTTTTCTTATAAAAACCATGGGAAACATCAGATAGTTAATTTGAGATAGCTCAACATTTCCCAGGTATAATGACAAAATAATTTCAAAGAATTTTGAATATTTGAGTGTAGGTTTCATGGAACTTGTTTCTATGGCACAAACTCAACCTGATATTGAAAGAAAAGTAGTATTGGCATACTTGGTTGTTTAATTATTTAGAAAAATTTAACAAACTTAGTCTATTTTGACACATTTTATTTTCAGAATTTCCTTAAACAAATAATACCTCAACATTCAAAAAAGTATTATAAATTAAGTCTAGTGTTCAGAAATTATGTTCCTAAATTTTTTCTCTTTGATTTTCATTACATACCATATTTTATAAACATTTTATATTTAAATAAAAAAGATGCTGTTTCCAATCAGGCATAGTTGATAGATGAAACTCACTCTTGTGTGACATTTTGTTTAAAACATTAAGTATTACCCAGTACAGTGGGATTCTATCCTAAATTCTATTCCTTAAGAGTGCAGTGATTTGAAGTGGTAGGTGTGGCCCTCGTTTTTGTTCTGTGTCCAGTTTTTCCACCAATGTGACTGCAAGGATCTCAGGTTCCACACTGAGTAGATTAGTTAAGTGCCAAGTATCAGGGACTAAGGGCTAAAGAAGTGATAGTAAGCTATTGGTTAAAAATCTCTTCTAAAATGTCAGAGATGGAAAATATTATTATATCTTATTATCCTAACAAATGAACTGAATATTTTTCAAATAAAGAATTAAATTTTATGTAGTTTGGCAATGTGCTAATTGAAGAAAAAATATATCATGTGTATAAATTTGATGAAAGTTGCTAAAACAAGTTATTTTTTTTTCTATTCTTAAAAGCCTTTTAAAATGAGTGGATATACACTTCTCTTTGGAGGGAAATATTTGACCAAATGCTCTGGCAAACAATTGCTATATTCACAAATCATGAAATTAAGTTCTGCAATACTCATGTGCTTAGCGAATTCTAGATTTTTGAATGCCACTGGTATGATAATTGAGCTTATTTTTATAAACTATTTATTTGACTAATGAACTTCTTGTTGCAAAAAAAAAATACATCTGTACTTTGACAAGCAGCCTTCAAAATGAAAACAAAGCATTTCTTTCAAAAATACCTTTCCTGGCTAGTGCATACCCTTTCACTAAAAAAGATGTTGTAATTTATGAATCTATTTATTTATTTTTTATACTTAATATGATATTTGCAAATGTTGTCCTGGGGGATAGAGCAGTGTGTGTTGTGTGATAATTTTCCTGTAATTGTTTTCTTATCACAGAATGTAATCTTTTAATATTTTAGTGACTCAATATTTTCTAAATTTTAACAAACTTGCCCTGAAAAAATCAGTTTTATTTTGGTACCAACCTAAAGAATTTTCTGTATCTAAAAATGATAATATCTTACAAAAATTTAATTTCTATAAACTATACTTAAAATTAAATGAATGTTAAAATCTACAATCTATTAAAATTAAATTTAAATTTAGCTTTTTCTTTGAGACATCAGATAAATAATAGACTATGCTTTTAAAGGACTATATAAACTGTAATATATATTTAAAGAATGAGCATATCTTATTACTATAAAGTTTAGTCAATTGTGTAATTAAGCCTAAAAAAGTGAATTCTATCTTTGGAAATAAGTCGATTCTAAATACTGACCACCCTATGCTTATGTGCTGTAGGCCATGTTAATAAAGGTTAGGTGACAGGTTGGACTTTTGTGTTAGGAACCACAGTTTTAAGAAACTTGCATAAATTATTCAAACCACACATTGATAAACCAGCTCTATAGAACAACTACATTGATAGGTACCATAGTTATATGTCCCTTATGCTGCATGCTGTCAATAGGTGGCTGAAATGTATTTATATGTATAAGTATCCAAACACACACACAGACACACACATTGTCAAAGAAAATTGTCTTTGACTGAGGTTAAAGAGACAACCAAGATTTTATTCAAGTATTTTCCAAAGGAGAGAGAGATTGATATTGCTGGAGATCGGAGGATTTTTCAGCAATGGGCTGAGCTAGTCGAAGGCACTAGAAACTAGGAGGGAAGCTGTGTGATGAAATAGTTATAAAGCTAGCAAGAGGTTAGAAGAAGATTACGCCTTATCGGAACAGAGAAAGAATATGCATTTGTACATTTTCTAAAGTAAATGATCTACAAAAATAGAGGTCTGGGGCCTAAAGGCAGAAAGGAACCTATTGAAAGTTTCGTCAAGCTAAAGGCAACATTAAAACCACGGTGTGTGCATCTGTGTGTGTGTGTGTGTGTGTGTGTGTGTCCTTTATGCTCCTGTTTTCACATGAAAGGCAGAATATCTATAATGATTAAATATCAGCTGCAGAGAGAGGCCAACCCTATAACCCTAGTGCCTAAGCCACGGCAGACAGAATGCCCAAACCAACATCGTAGAATTCAAAGCCCACTTGGTATAATAAAGTGATCCTAGGCAAATTATTTAACACTCTTTATAAGTTTTCTTATCAGTAAAATATGAGTGATTATAAAATTCCCTGAGAGTTTTTATAAATATAAATAGAATAATTGTATGTAAAAATATGCATACAAGGAAGTGCTTGAAATAGAATAGCCACTTAAAGAACATTACCACCTATCAGTACAGGAATCTACTTAGGGGTATGTAATATGTGGATACATTCCTCAAGCAGAATTTCCAAGTTATAAAAAATGTATGACTATAAAAATGATGACAGTTACCAATAAAATATGTTAGTATAAACATAACGGCATCAAATTAATACTTTGTAATTAAAACAAGAAAAGATTATATGACTCCACTGAAAATTCAAGGGAAGTAATCCTGGTATTTTCCAGCCTCCATTGGAAATGCTTTAGTCCTTAAAAAAAAAAAAAACAAACATCAATTTGGGGGCTTAAGGATTTAGTCAAATGAAAAGAGAAATGCAGTTTGCGCAAGCTATCACTGCCTATTTTGTTGGAAAAGTTTCTTCTGTGAACTTGAAAATTCAGGCTCATTGCCTGATGTAGTGAGAGAAATGATGAAGACTGAGAAGTAAATTGTATCCCTTGCCATGGTCCAAACCATTTTAAGCATATGGCTTATTTGGGGAAGAAGCTGTAGCAGAGCATAAAGATGCCATTTATTCTAATTCAATCTGAAAGCCAGGTAATGAAATATTCTCAAAGATATTTACGAAAATGAGCTTTAAACTCAAGTACCTTTCCATTCTGGAGCTAAAGATCCTAAAAGCCTCCATTTATCTCACACATCCATCCTCTTTGCGAGACCTACCTTCTGCACTCCCACTGGAGTCTCTTTGCCTTTGGTAGACTACAATATTAATCTTTATTATTCGTGTGAAAAAATTAATTTTTAACTTTAACTGCAAAGGAAAATACTGACTTGCAAAAACACATGTAAAAGGTAGGACTCGTGTGGTCAGGATGCAGTGCCCTTGGCACGGGATGCAGTGTAACCCACAGGAGAACTGCAGAGAGTCACTGACCAAGAGAAAATCCGGCCATTTCTTCTGTTATTTTGAATGTGACTCTGTGTTGAAACGTCACATGTTACATTGAGAGTAAATCCCAAGTTTGACTTGAAAAAAAAATAAATAAAACAATGTCTGGTCTAACAAAATGCTCCATTTGATGATTTTGACTTTTGTGTGAGTTTTAATTCCAGCTCTCATTTGAATGACAAAAATTTTGTTCTCTTTACATACAGGACTGTGAAAATAAAAAAAAAAAAAGAAAAAATGCTTGAAGACAAGTCAGCAAGTAAACTTGCTTATATCACTTCCTTTTTGTCTTCTCCCCAATTTCTATTATTATTGTTGATCAATCATTTAAATTTCAGACTATTCTTGTGGATGTGCAATTTAATTTTTCTTGAAATTTTGTACAGTAAGATATTTTTTATGAAAAAGTAAATGAAGTGCAGTAGAGTAAAACATCTGTTTATCATTTCTGAGTTATGTGAAATGGCAATAACTCAAAGCAGAAGAGGATAGGGGAAGAAGAGGAGGAGGAGATTACCTGGTCATGCTGGTTGGTTTATAAGTGGTAAAGGATTATCTCTTAACTCATAATATAATTTAAATGTTTTTGAGGAGGAAAATGAATGAAAGAATGATGGAAATACAGACAAGGAGAGTGTAAAGGAATGAGATAAGTAGATAACTGCATGGACTTATAATTATAGGGGTAAATGCCAGACGGGTAACATATCTTTCCATCCTGTGAGATCTGTTTGTATAACTGAGATGGTCATACATCTTGCAGTTTTATGGAAAATGAAGTAAAATGTTTAACATCAGTTTTTATACAAGAGTAGCAACAACAACATTTAGTTACTAGGATGGGTTGTTGCTGTCATAACTAATTTCCAGCCATCTACCAACCCCAGGGTTCAGTGCAGATAATTCAGACACAATTGTAAACTATGAAAAGGAAACTTAAAAACTCCCCAATGAACTATATACCCACAACATCAATCACAAATTTAGGGAGATCAGCTGTATGTGCAACAAAACAAATACTATAAGTGAACACAATTTAAAAGTCAACCATATTGAATGAGCCGAGTATAAATTAAAAGTTTCAGGAAGGAGAAAAAAATTTTGTCTATTAAGTATTTTCATTAACATGAAAAATATCTCCTTATTTATAGATGGATCATGTAGTTAAATATTTATATTCTACTTAGAGTAAAATAATCATTGAAAATGATTATCTGGATTTTTTTATTCTTTAAAACAGATTTGACTCCAAATATTTATAAATTGCCTTACTACAATCATTGGTTTTGATATTTATATCATGAATCTGTACACATATTTATTACCAGCTATTATTTTGTCTACTTTATTTTTTTAAAAATACCTATTATATTAGCAGATATACCAAGTTGAACTAAACTATATTAAAAATGGTATCTATGTAATATTCACCCAGATTGTGTTATCAATTGGTTATTACTATTGTTAATTCATTAATATTTTTAATATAGACATTTGGTATCCCATCAATGAAACACTTACATTGTGTTTATTACCTATTTTAAATACTTTTAAAAGAGTAGACTTCCAGGTTGGGGGATTTCTTACTGTCTGAGCAATATTTTGAAACACAATGAAAGAGTCGTTCCATAACCATCGAAAAGAAAAGTTGACCCCATTGTTGCTAGGAGGACATCCTCTTTTCCTCTGTAGGAAGCTGTACTACTTTTCTTATCATTATAACTTGAAGGGACAGTGTGGAAAATCATGTTTCCGTGTTTGTTTCCTTAAACATTTAAGGAAATAATATCATTGTATTCAGAAAGTCTTTACCCCCAATTCTGACTGAAGCGGTCATATGTTCACATAAGTGTGTTAAGATCTTAAGCTACTGAACTGCAGGGACTTCATGTAACTTTAGATATAGCATGTTCCTCAGACAGTCAGGTCATGTAGGGCCACGTATGCTGTTTACCTGATTCTGATTGCTGTGATTATCTGAAGAGCTTCCTAAATCTTTCCTATTTCTAAAGAAGTTCACACATATTAAAATCACTTATTTGAATTTCGGGGAAGGCAGACCCTGAAATTCAGAGACATAGAAATGTCACTTGAACTACAATGCCAGATTTCACTCTACTCTGACCCATGGCACTTGTCTCCATTGACCCCTCAATGGCATGGGACACCAGAAGGGAGTGCTAGGACCTTCATGCTCATCACACTGCCCAGTGACTGGCTGCCCAGTGACTGGCAGTCCAGTTCACCACATGCCAGTTGTCTCTGGCATCTGAGTTCTGAAAATGGTAGATTTCTACATACACATTTTATTTTATAAAAACAAACAGATCAAATTAATTGAATTGATAGGAAAGGTGCTCTTGAGATAATCACAGGTACACAAAACAGAGGTTTTTGAAATTACAGGACACAAAATAGAAGAGTGAAACATGAAATCTGCTACAGAGATAAATAATATTCCCTAATAAAGCTCTCAGCTGAACATGCAAAAATCTGAGGTATTAGAAGAAAAACAAAACAGAACAAAAAATTCATGAACCTAGGCAGTACTGAAAGAGAATCCATCTTGATTTTTTTACATTCAAGATTAAAGAATATTTCCAATAACCATTCATATACTTACAAATAAAATTCCCAGTAAATATTTAGCATAAATATAATGCAGATTAATTGTATTTTTAATGGAAGAAAAAAAAATGGCTTCAGTTATTCCTGTTTGTATTCTTAACGTTAAGAGACATTGGGAGAATATATACAAAGATTAAAATGAAGCTGGAGATACAAAATAACAGTACTGTCTCTTGTTCTAACAGTTGTGGACTGACATGCCTTGCTAGGTATACAAATCTGAGTGAGGACAGCATCCATTTATTCATCTGATGGGTAAAAACATGCCCATATACACAAAAAAACAAAAATGAAAAATAAACATCAAATATATGTTCTTATTCTATAAAATTTCAGTATAAATGAACACATTTGGAAATTTCCAGTATATTAACAAATTTTGAGCAACAGAATATAAACATATAATGGAATGAATTTTGACATACAAATTATAATAGATCCTCAAGACAATACAGAATATATAAATTGTAAGTTATTAAAAATATTCAATTAATAGTATGCATTAAATATTTTGTCCCAATATAAACTGCAAAAATGTTCCATGATTTAACCCCTATATTTAAGGGAAAATATAATAAATGTATTTTTTTATAAAAAGGTAAAACAAATTTACATTTTAGATTTAGATATTTTTATTTTTCATAAGGTCTTTAAAGGATAGGAACTATATTGCTAAACAAGTAATTATCATTTAAAAGAAAAGCATGGATTTGGATCAACTCCATGCTCTGTTAAATAATTAGATTTAAGGAAACTTTTAGAGAAGAAATTAACCAAAATTAAACAATACCAGTGATTTAAATTTATTTTGAAGTGCTGTGCAAGATGAAGATGTTTTCAGATTTACATATTTTAATTTCCTTTGCATGACAATCCATCAACTCACTTGCCAAAACATACAGATGCCCCTGCATTACTTTAAATTTTATTTTCTCCAATTTGTATTGAATCACAAATCAAAAAGTTTGTAACATAGTTTTGATTAATTTAAGACTCAATAGAAGCTGTTTTCTGTTTTATGTTTGGCAGTAATTAAGCCTACTATAAAGTGGTGTGGCATTAAACAACATTCCTGAACAGAATTCAGTTCCATTAACAAGCTCCATTAGAGAAACACAGCTAGCTACAAATCAAGGATTTTGTGTCAGTTTCTATAATTACCGTTTGTGCATAATTGGTGTGATAGCCTACCTTTTGTCACAGCATTTCGGTTGTTTGAATAGGCAAGGCAAGGTATAATGCTGTATAAAGTATAATTTAAACGCAACTTCAATTGTGTCCAGAGCCTGACACTCTAAGAAGAAAAATGCTAATTGCTTCACAAAATTAATGACTACTATTTGAATTTTGTATGAATGATATATTTATTAAAAAAATTCTAGGTAAATTTCTAATGTCAAAAGTGAATATCAAACACTAACAAAGGTTCGTGTTTCCTAAGATGTGGTGATTTTTAATGTTGTACCCTATTTAGAATAGATGTCTTGTCTCTGCTATATATTGTAAGAAAATACTTTTTTCCAGTAAGCTAATATATATAAACTGAGATGCCCTGTTCATGTCTTCAAGGGTGTACTTACTAGATATTAATTTAACCCTGACATTAGCACAATTTCCTATTGAGGAATTTTCACATTACAAAAAGTTATTTGTAACCATATTGTTTATAAAACAAATTTCTTTAGTGGATATAAAGTACTAAACATTTTTTTCTAATACTTTGACAGTGTTTTCAATATTAAAAAATAAAACACAGTATCCTAAACAATTATGATTAATAATAAAGTTACTGGAAGCTTCTCATTGATTTTTAAAACAAAAACATAATTCCATTATATCATTACTTTGGTTACAATGTGTGCCCCTCCAAATTCATGTTCACATGTACTTGCCATTTACTTTCTTCTAATGGTAAAAAGAGGAGGGACTCTCAAGAAATGAATGGTCCATGGGGGCTGCACCCTCAGGGGTAGGGTTAGTGCTTTGTAAAAAGGGATTTGGGGAGTGATTTCTTGTCTTCCCACCTCTTGCCTGGCACCTTGTTAAGATGCAAAAGAAAGACCCTCCCAGATGAGGACCCTAGATCTGGGGTTTCCTCCTGCCTAAACAGTGTGGTGATAGAGTTCTGCTCATTACAAATCCCCAGACTCAAGTATTCTGTTAAAAAGCATAAAATGGACTAGCAATCATTTTCAAAAAGGTACAATTTTTGACGTCTATGTGTATTTCACAAAGTCCTGTTCTTTCCACTATAAATGAAAGTCTTGCCATTGTATCAAACATGCCAGATGAATACAATTATGCTTGAAATGGAGGATTGATGCTTCATCCTGAGAAGACAATGAGACATAACTGGATGATGATTCTGAACTATTTGTTTCACGATTGTTAGCAGATAACAGATCAAGATCTAATATTTATACATATACGTATGTCTATGTATTTAATGAAAACAAAACCTTGGTTTAAATAATAATATTCTGCAATAATTTGTATACCTTTACGAGGTCTTTATGTTTTTTAGTTTATTGTTTTGCTTTACTCTCTTTTTGTGGTGCCGGGTGTTGAGCACAGGCTGTTTGTGTTAAGCTAGTGCTCTACCACTGAGCCACATCCTCTGCCCTTTTTGTTTACTTCTTTGATCCATTTCAATGTTTGAAAATTGTTATGATTTATTTCTGATTTTGTTCAGGAAAAAAGGTTGAAATAACTACATTTTATAAAATAAGAAATTAATTTATCTATTTGAAGTTCAAATACATTCCTTTTCTCTTTTCATGTTTCACTATTTTCATAGCACACACTTGAGAAAATAATTATGAATAAATTTGTTCCAGTATCATTTAAAATATACTTAGTCCTCATGTCATCAATTTACTGTACAAAATTAAATTAATATTACCATGCTAAGTAGTCCATTTCATAATATTTAAGCTGTCATTAATTGTGTGTACAATAGAACAATACCCAAAGTGCTACTGACTAAAATCTGATGTATCCATGAGGGTCACATGCAGAAAGAAATCCCAATAGTTATTTGAACAGAGATGATTTGATATATCAGAGTTATTAAATATATGGAAACAACTTGATACTTTCACTGAAAACATCTAAAACTGCAAAAGCAGCTGAAAAATATGGCATGAAGTTGAAATTATTGAAACTTGGAAACTGAAAAAAGGTGTTCCTAGGGCTCACTTATCAGGGAAGACACACCTTTTGTTTCTGTGAAATAAGGTTTGTCATCATAGAAAATGTCCCATATAACTGTACTTACCCCAGGGGATGAGAGTGGCTGTCAGAAAGCACCTTGAGAAGGGGAGGTAGCTCCCTATACAGAACATTTGTCCCTCTCAGTGAGGACAAAGATCTGCCTCTCCCACAAGGGATGTGGTCTCAAGTGATATTGGCCACCCCTTGGCCAGGAGGTGTTGGATCTGATGTGCTACTGACAGCTCAATGTTGGTCTTGGCTTTGGACAAATCAGGCACTGGGCACTCTCAGTGCCCTTTGAGGAGGTAAACCATCAGTTATCCACCCTACTTATTCCCACCCACATGACCATTCTACACGTGGTCCCCAAGCAAGCAGTGAGGTGATTTGCAGTGGAGGTGGCACATGGCAGAGGTGCCTCTTCTCTGTGATGGATGCCCATTGGTGACATTCCTGTTGGACATACTCAACCTGCCTTCTGCACATTCTGAAGCAAGGCAGCAATATGTTAACTTCAGCTTTTTCTTTGTTTGTTTTGAATTTTCCTTCTAGGTCAACTGTAAGATGGTAGCAAGATCATGTGTAGATCACAATGTTTTTGGCAAAAACCTAATCACCATTAATCAATCAATCAATTCAATGAATCAATAAGTTAATCATTCATTCATCTTTATTAATTGAATCTGTCTTAACAGTCTGGTGTTATGCTATCCTTTTTGTTACTAGGGTAAGTAAAGCTTCCTAACCTATTCCTAAGGGGAGAAAAACCTACCCATATAAATTCTGTTTCCTACTTAAAACTGTGATAATATAGACATGCACTTCTTTGCTAAAAACTAGTTTTGCATAAGAGTGATACAAAAATGGGTTTTGGTACATATGCCATTTATCAACTTATAAACAAAGATTTTAACATAAAAACTCTTTATTTGGATGCACACATTGCCAAAAATCTTGACGACAGTTATAAGATTTATGATGGCTTTCACAGCGTTCCTCTTCCTGGCACCCACTGGAGTGCATTAACGTTGAAAAGAAACTGGCTTGAATTGTGAATATGACTTCAACAATAAAAGCTGAGGAATCCACAGTGCAGCTGCTTTCATGTGTATCAATACACCAGTGTCTACATATTGAACCACGTCTTGGTGCACTTAGGTAGCTGCAGGTTCACCGTAAGTTCACATCAAATACAAAAAGGACCTGGCTGGTAAACTTAGGTGTTAGTAAATTGTGAAGTATTGGTTGACACAGTGACAAAAACTAGAACAAAGAACCCACTGTTACATCTTTATTACAGTGAAGGAAGAAATGTGATTTCTAAATCTGCTAAAAATGATTTTCAGAGCTCAGAGTTAAGTACAAACTGAAGGCTAGAATGCTCGGTAGGTGATTTTTAAGAAAATTAATGCACACATTTAAAAACTAATTAAGACTTTATATCAATATGGTTTTATCAGAAAGAAATGTTTGTGAAATTGAGAAACACAGCCCGAGGTGTAGGTTGGCTTCTGTACTCTCCTGGCTTTCCACATGTCATGTATGTTCTTGGGTCCACGTATAAGTAGCTGAAAAGAGAAAATTTTCCATATTTTATAACTACTCCACAGAGTTATTCTGTCATTCAATAATTTCACAGACAGTGAAGAAAAATAGGCTGTTATTCTACTATTTGTAATAAATATGCCCTTATCACAGCCTCATGTGAAATTCTGAAATGTTTAGGAGGTTTTAAAAAGATCACTTTGCCTAATTATCTTTTAACATCATAGTGATCATTTACAGCACCAAAATATCATGAATAACCATGATAATGTAATGAGGGTGGGTGCTGTGCTTTAATTTTAAATATATGAACACTGAATCCAGTGTTAGAATTATTCAAGGTCAAATATCTTTGATTTTTAACACTGGGGGAAAAATGCAGATATGTCTGATAACCAAATGGCAGGAATAACCACCATGATATATTATAACTCCAAAATTTAAATGGTAAGATTATAAAATTAGTGGGTTAGATGAAAGAAGAGCACTGAAATTTACTGAGGATGGGCAAATTAGAGTATTCTTTACAAAATTACATGGTGTCTGTTGTGACATTAAGAATATCTTGTCAATCTCACTGACAAAATCAGTTTGCTTAATTGAGCCTAATTTAATAAAATATGCTCTTTGTTAATTTTTGTTAGCATCGATGTCAGCACTTGATATAGAACGCAGTGACATCTTGTCTCTTAGAAAATTACAAACCCACATGGTGGGAATCATATAACATTTACCTTCTTCTCAGGGTCTTGCACAATTTTTGCAGCATAGTAGTTGCTCTAAACCTACTAAAATGAATAAAATGCTTGATGAATATTCCATACTTAAAGATGAAGACAAGTTCTATTTTGGTTTGGCACTTGTTTGCTATAACTTTGATAATACATTTTCTAGATGATATAATTTATTCAAGTACAGTTTAGATATAAATATTTTCTAGATGGCATGTATAATTTGATATTAATCTGGTGAATATTTGATAAGGAATAATCCTATTATTTTGAGTCATGTTATCAAATGTGTTTCATTATATTTATATACAATTTAGTCAATAAGGTTATGATGAAAGTATAATTATAAGAATGCTATGAAATTATATCTGAATATTGGGCCAAAATACTGATACTTTTAAGACTAAATTTTGTTAGAAGAAAATTCTATAAAATAACTTTACAACTTTAGTTTTTTTTGTGATTCAATTAAATTAAACCACATGGGTTTGACTAGATTTAAATAATAATGAATCATTACAATGAAAAAAAAACTAACTGGGGACAAAGATGATTTTAAGTGACTTTAAACAAAGCCATCTCTAATATCCATATTAATGTGAAAGTATTGATATGGTGATGTGCTCTTCTGAACTCAGTGTGGTTCTGCCCTTAGTTATTTCTATGTGTACCTTTGGGCTGGGAAACTGGAGGGCAGCAGTGGAGTCCAGCTGCCCGGCACAGCCTTTCCAGGCCTGGGATCCCGTTTTTCTCCTTGTGTAAAGTACGGAAATCAAACTGATCAAGGTGAGCTAAAAAGCTCCCCTTTTTCATGAACAGTACAATAGTGACCACTTCCTTTACAAGTGTCTATCATCAACAGCTTAAAGTCACAGAATTAAAAGTGTCCAGTACTGAATATCAATAAATAAGATATGTTTTTCCAATAGATTTTCTACTTTCATCCCTTCATGTTTCTTTCCTAACTGCTCAGTCCAATTAGAGACAGTGTCAGCTACTGAGGTCATTTTGAAAGGAAAAGTTTGATGGTTTTCTAATTAAAAATACTCACTATTTTGTATATTTGCAAAGCACCAATAAAAATTGCTAACCAATTTATAATTCCATTATTTGATAAAAGAAAGCAGGCTGCAGACTCTTGTGAGAACTTCCTGGCTATAGTCACAGGCTAGTCAGTGGCTGGGAGCATCAGGTACTACAGAATGGAAGAAAGTGTTCAAACCAGAAAAGCAAACCCAATGCACACATGAAACAAGGAGAGGATAAGACCAAGGGGTTTAGGACCAACCAAAAGGCGTCCTAATAATGAAGGCTGGCCTGCCAGGGAGGGGAATCATAGTTCCATAAGGCAACACAGAGTGTGACATAAAAGTCCTTGAGTTAATGCCTCATGGAACACTACAGGAGTCCTCAATATTGTTCACTGCCGCAGACGGCTGGGTAAAATAACCGGGAGGTGACAAGCAACTTGAAGGTTGAAGCGGGAACTGCTTCATTGTAGGGAAAACTCAAGGGGAACTGAGCGGGAACTCAAGGTAGCCTGCACCCAAGGCAGTGGAGGCCACTTTATTGCCTAACAGCAGAGGTATATATACCTAACCGATCACACACAGCTGACTCAATTAGCATCATCTAGATACAGCAGCCAGCCAATAAGGAATCCCCACCAACTTAATGGCTAGGTGGCCTTGCTTTACAAACCACTCCTCCTGGCAAACTGCCAGGCGCCATCTTGACTTGATTTGCGGTCCCCAACAGTTCACCACAAAGGAAACCGGTAGAACTGTCACAGCAAAATGGGTCTAAGGAGATGTAGCAACTAGGTGGAACATGGTGTCCCAGGTGGATGGCATGCTGGAACACAAAGAAAGGACCTTAGGCAACCATAGGGGAATCTGAACACAGACTGGGCTCCGTGGAATGATACTGTATCACTGGAGTTTATTAATGTGATACGTTATAACATGCAAAAGGTTTTCCATGAAAAAACCTAGTGTGGGGAGTATGGGGACTCTCTTTACTCCAAAAAAAAAGTTAATCAATAGTATACATATATATGTACATAGATAGATAGATAGATATGTGTGTGTGTGTGTGTGTGTGTAAATAATTTTGGAGGAAGAAAAGAGGATTAAGTGGAAGAAATAAATCTACCTGATTCCAAGAGTTATTATATCACCAGAGTAATGAAAAGAATTTCTAGAGAAGAAAGCCACATGTGTCAATACAGTAGAAATAGAATAATGAAAATATCCTAATTGATTTTTTATAAAGCAGCAAAAGCAGTTCAATTCAGTGGAGGAAGAAAGAAAGACTTTTCAAAAATGATACCAGAACATTTGGTCAACCATAGCCAAAACACTCAACTTTGACCAGACCATACCTTATGCAGAAATGAACACAAAGGGATCAGAGAATGATATCTAAAACATGAAAGTATAACACCAAAGCAGAATAAAGTAATGGGAACTAGGGATAGAGGGAATCCATAGAGTTGACATCAAATCATGGGGGGTTCATGAAGAAACAATATATTAGACTCCATTAAAAGTCTATGAATATATGAACTAACCTCTTGGAAAAGAATATTTAAAACTATCTGACAAATGACTAGTATCTGGAAAATACAAATAACTCTCAAATCTGAAAAGTAAAAGAATTCTATCAGAAAATGAGTGAAAGGCAGGAGGAGAACCTTCAGCAAGAGTATCCACAAACTGCAAATGAACACACAGAGGGTGTGTGGCCCCTGAGCCACTGAGACTATTTTCCTCACCACAGGGATTTTGTATGAAAGAGGATATATTTAATAGAGGAGTGGACCTGTAAAATATGTAACAATGTCATCTAGCTGCAATCCTTACAATGTTTAATAATATCAGTAATATTATACTTATTTTCATATTCTGAACAAGGTATAACAAAATTAGATGTGAATCGATATCACTATTTTGATGAGGAAGTAAGCAATAAGATAAACATGTTTTTCCGTGAAGCACAGGTTGGATGATCAATGTGACAAATCAGAGATCTTTGTATCAACTTTTACTAAACAGTTTCAGGCACTGAGCAGTCATGCATTCAATCATGCAATGATTCCACATCTAAAGTTTTAGCTGGTTTATTCTATGTCTTCTGATTAACCTCTTCTCTATATGGAAGAAGTGTAGTACAGACTTTGGATTTACCACAACATGACAGGAACTATCTTGAAACTTACAATCTGTATGTCTTTTTACTTCTGTCCTTGGGATAGAGAACCAAAATAACAAGCACCCATGATTAGGAACCCATGGTGAAATGTTTCTTTCTTGCTGTATTAGAGATGAATATAATTATTGATCACAGAATTAAAAATCCAGTTTCAAGCATAATGATGAAAATGTCTCTTTTAAGTATTAACAAATACTTTGTTAATGCGAGATGATTAAAACTTTATACCAAATGCCATGGGCAATATCACCTGGAAGAACTAATAAATTGATTCATGTTGACTGGCATATCAACTTTTAACCAAAACACCAATGCTGTCATGATACTTCAGAAGGAAGCATGGGGAAATGGGGTAGTTTTATTTTAATGTACCTTCATTTGTATAGCCATTAACTTCCCCTGCTTTTTTTGTAATATACATGGAGTCCACAATTATGAAAGGGAATATGAAAACATATTGAAAACTTAGAAAAAATAAATGGTTTTAGAAGTGATAATAGTTAAACAAAAGTAATTGCTATTATACAATGAGAATCTTTTAAAAAGAAGCCTATAAAATTACTTAGCATCTTGAAATCCCTCTTTGCACATGCTGACAGAAGGTTAGGTTTAAGAGGAACACCCCATTAAAAAGAAGTCATTCCTAAACAAAAAGGCTAGTGATTTATTGCTAAAGGGGCACAGGAAAAATAACATATAATGGGCATTTATTTGGGTAGGCAGGTGTGAAAAGTCCTCTGGGGAACTGAGTGTCAGTGTGTGGAAACAGCTCACAGACTGAGCACTTGTAATTATGCAGTCTTTCCCTCGGGCTTACTTGTTTATTTGTCTGTTGGTGGTTGCCTGAACTTTTTAGATTAAAATTTTGATGAAAAGAAAGTTCCTGCCTTAAAACCACACTTTGCAATCCTAAAAAGGCCTCCAGAGAGCAAGTTTAAGGTTTTATGAAGATATTTTTAAAAATCAGTTTTACTTTTATTGTACATTTCACTTTTCTCTTTTTTCTGCTCTGGCTAAGAGAAAATTAATTTGGAAAATAAAAGTAAGTGGCCCCCAATGTCTCCCAAATAGTTTTCATTGTACTTTATACAAATTAAATCTAGTAAATTGAACTGTAGTTGAGATTTAGTGGTGTTTAAAGATTAGCAAAATCTGAAAGGATGCATTATGTTTTTTCTTTTTAAAAGTAGTAGTATATCAATTATTTCATGTATAGCTTCTCATTAATATAATATATTCCTTTAATACAGACATATTAAATTATCTTCATATGAATGAGATTTTGCATATAGGAAAAAGCAATATAAAAGAAGAAAGTAAAGTTCCTTGTGTGCTGGATTTAAAAGACAATAAATGTATTTGTCATTGACTTTTTACATATAAAAATATATCATACATATAGAAAATAAAAATACGTTTCCACCAGACTATGAGGAAGGCCCACATATATGGAGGACAGAAGATCATAAAGTAGCATTGCTAAACAGGCTTCTTTTTGTACTGGGGACTGAATCCCAGTGGTGCTCAAGCTGGGACTCCAGGTGTGACAACCATGCTAACTCACCTGGCATTTTCATTTCCAGTCTTGACTGACATTTGTTTGATCTCTCTGGCTGATAGTATTTCGAAATATCTCCTTCAGTTTTTTTGCTACATATGTTTATTGTACACTGAATAGATTACAGTAAGTTGGCCATCAGAATAATAGGAATAATTTTATATGTTTAATGGACCCCTTGGAAACAAAGGAAAGAAGAGAAAATCTTATGTAAATTTTTTAAGCTGTAGAACAACATGGACTCAATAAATTCAGAGATAAAAACCATTATAAGATTACTGGATGACATAAAAAGGGAAGCTGCAAACTTAAATATGTAAAGTAAGTTCAAAAATAACCTCCTTGCATTAATAATTAAGTGAATAAGACAATGCAAGAAGAAGGGGGAGGCATATATTTGTCACAGAGTATGCAGAGAATAAGGAAAGCAAAGAAAGAGATCTGGAGGAAGCAATCACACGTAACCCAGACAAATATTGTTAGCTTCGAGGATACTTAGCCACTCATGGGAAACAAACTTGAGGAGGGACTTCCTCAACCTGGAAAATACGCACAAAGAAGTACCTGTGAGTAATATCATATTTAATAGTAGACGCTCAGAAATTTTTCCCTTAGAATAAGTAACAAAGCAAAGGTATCCACTGGAATCAGTTTCATCAGCGCCACCCTGGAGGAAAAGACTGATGGAACGTGACAGAAAATTTGAAAAAAAATAAAGATGAATAAAGCATATATATTTTAAAAGAAAAAAATAACAGCTGTTCATATGTGAAGATGAGACACTAGTGTTTGTAGAAAATATTCAGTAATCTACAACAAACCTAAAAGAATCAATATATGAACTCAGTAACATTTCAAAATAGAATAAAAATATTTTAAACTATTTAAATTTCTCTAAATTAACGACTCATTATTATAAATTTAAGTTTAAAAGAATAGGATGACAGCTATAATAAACAGGAAAAACAGATGAGCCTATAAATTATATGCATTATATGTGCTCCTACAAATGAAAAGTAAACTAAAGATCTTAAGAGAGATATACTATGCTTAGGAAGACTATGATTCTTTGTTTATAATGCATATCTTATTCACTCAGTTACTAAACCATTCTATTATTCATACAATTCTTTTGAAAACCAAGATTCTTAAGACACAAAGGTGCAATATCATTTCAATCAAAAGTGTTTCCAACAATCTTCTAGCACATTTTGCAGTTTGGGTAGAAATGCACCATATCTAAATACCCTGAATACTTTGAAAACAAGCAGCAAGCTGGAGACTCTTCAGTATTTGGTTTCAGTAGAATGACATTATAGCACTCACATGTCTTAATAAAGGTAGACACCTAGATGAACAGAAAATGATGCAGAATCCAGAAATAGACCCACATAAAGATGATTAATTGGTTTTCAGTTTAGGTATTTCAACACTGAGGTAGTGTTTTTGAACAAGTGTGCCAGAAAAGACAGACTTCCATATGCAAATAAATAAAACTCAACCATTTCTCTATCTCATAAAATTCCAACTTCAAATGAATTTGAGAGAAAGCAAAACCTAAGATGATAAATATTCCAAAAGAAAGCTTAAGAGAAAGTCCTTGCAAAGTTAGAATAGGCAAACATTTTATTGATTGTATATACAAAGTGGAGCCTCAAAGCAATATGTAATGGTACTTCATCAGATTAAAACCTTTGTCTATGACATTAAAAAATAGAGAAGACAAAAACTTGAATTGCAGAAAAATATTTGAAAACATGTAGCAGATCAAAGATTTGTATCAATAATATGTAAAACTAAAAAAACTTCATTTAAAATTTTTAATAAATGCTATATTGAAGAAATAAGTTGGAGCAAGCAAACAGAAAGATGGTGTCCATACTCTTCAGGAGAATTCACACTTAAATCACCATAAACATGCTACTTAACTATGAGAATTCCTGAATTTCAACTAAGCTAAATAAAAAGATGACACCAAAAGCTGCGAGCATACAAAAAAGTGGAACTCTCCCAGATTGCTAAGGGAATGCAGTGGTGCCCACTGAAGACTCAGATATTTCCCCAAGAGAATATGGAGCATGCAAAGACGTCTACATAGATACTTGTGACAGCCCTACTTATAATAGCTGTAAACAAGAACCAGCAGACATCCAGTCACTTGCAATGGTGATAAACTGAGGCATATCCCCACAAACAAATATTTACCAAGTAACGAAGTGGAGTAGATGACTGATTAGTGGAACACACAGGTTTCAGAAGTGTTGAAAAAAAAAAAATGACATTTAGAAGACATTCTGAGAACGCAGATGGACATACAGGAATCAGATCATTCCTGACAAGGGCTGGAAGGGGGATTGACAGCAAGGAACAAGAGAAGTTATTCTAAGATGTTGAAATAGTTTTTCTTGATTGTGGGGACATTTATATTCCTTATTTGTCACAATGTTACATGTAAATTTAGTCTCATTAAAACTGACTTTATTATATATTTTACAAAAAATGTATACCATACTATTGGAGACATTCAGAAATTCATTACATGGTTTTTGAGCTAGGAAAGCATTTAGACTATTTCTATTAACTTTTACCTTTTCATGCTTAGAAATGTTTTCTTTCCACATGTTTTCTTATGTGTTACTTAGGTGTACATCTTTATATTTTCCATAAAATAAAAATAGTCTACTCAAAGCTAGGCTTAAGTCTCACAACAAACTTCCTAGGTCTCCATATCTGCAAAAGCACAGCCAGTGCCTCCCATGTCCACGCTACTGGAGGTTACATTTGATGCCTCTTTCTCGCCCCAGCAGGTGTGGGCTGGAGAGGATGATGGAGGAGCCCGCCAAGTCCTAACAGCTGGACTTTCCTAGAACCCGCCTTTGAGGCCTGTGGTTGCCATGGCAATTGGCATGACCAAACCTGAGCACACAGCTGCTGAAAAGCAGTCAAAGAATTTTAAAGCAGGGCTGATCTGACTAGATGCAGAGATTATTAGCACTCTAACAAAGGAGAGTGTGACAGTCCTTTTTTCTGAGACACAAATTTTATATGGACAGAAGAAATAATTTTAAGTATAGAATTTGTTTGGTAAAGGCATTTCATTTCTTTGAGGAGAAAATGAAAAAATGTGACCTAACCACAAAAAGTGCTAGATTTATTATGGCCAGACAATTATGCCTGATATGTTGCCACAGGGACCTAAATGTATAAATATGCTTCAAATTTGGATGAATAACATTTTTATGAAAAATGCTATTATTTTTATCATTTCAGCAAATGTGCTTCAAAACAATAATTTGGATAGTATATTCGGATTTCAGTAGCTCCTTGCAATCTAGAATTTGTAAAAATTCAAAAGAAGACATCTAACAAGGACAAAAGCAATAAGAAATAGCAACTAATAAACATCCCCAGTTCTGCACTAAATTCTCTACAGCAATCCCATGAATCCTCACAACACATACGTACACCTCTTATATAATTTATATATATTATATTTATATGTAAATAAGCATATCTATGTATGCATTTTGATAAATAATGCATGTATAAATGCATATGTGTCCATTAGTACCGTATGTATACATTTATGTACAGACACAGTTTACTTTCCATTTCACAGAAATGCTATAAAGTCACATTTAGGGAATGAATTGCTAATTACATTTGAAATTATTATTACTTATTGAAAGAGAAAGAGGGAAGGAGAGAGAGAATAAGTAGTGATAAGCTAATCAACTGCATCGTTATGTAAAACAATCATCCAAGTTCCAAAGGGCTGTGTAATATTCAGAGTAGGTTGGAGGCAAGGAAACGGAAAATGTCGGTTTGAGAAACACTGCATACTTTTTTTGATGTAAATGAATATCTACTTATGGCACCCCCCTTAGCGGGCCTGGACAGACTACATAAGTTACTGCATATATATTATTAAAGATTTCACATATGTAAAATACATAAATATAACCGTATACTGCGCGCGCGCTCGTGTGTGTGTGTGTATGTGTGTGTGTGTGGTGAGACCGCAGCATCTCGTAGTAACTCTGAGCTTAGCAGCTTAAAGGGAGAATGGCCACATGCTTTCCAAAGTGGCCGCGGCCCTCTCTTCCCATGGCCTGGTCTGAGAGCTGTGATTCCCGATGTCCTCCTGGATCCTCAGCCTCTGCCACTTGGGGCTGATCCCAGCAGTGCTACAGGAAGTCCAGAAATCGGGTAGAATGATTGCCCAATTTTGCTGGGAAGTGCTCCTGCTTCTGTTTTGGGGAGATTTTTGAATGATATTTATTCTATAAATACTTGGTAGAATTCATGAGGGCATTTGGGCCTGGACTTTTATTTGTGGGAAGTGTGTGAGTCCTCTCTTACGTAGTTCAGGCTATTTCTCTGAAGCAGTTTTAATACTTTGTGGAAATGTAGTTTATTTAAGCCACCTAAGTTGTTGGCAAAGAGTGGCTAACACTCTCTAATATGGCTTTTAAGAAGCTGTCCCCTCTTCCATACCTTATTTTCAAACTCCTCTCTTTTTTCCTTTATCAATGTAGCCATTTCAAAGGCTGCACTTTTGATTTTTAATTTGCCCATATTTTTATAATATCTGCCACTAACTTCTACTTTGTTTTTGTTATTTTCTTCCTTCTGCTAACCATTTGTTTTCTCATCTTTTTTCCAATGCCTTAAATTGCAATGACTCTTAGGTTATTCATTTGAAATCCTTCTTTTTTAAATCTAGGTTCTTAAACCTATGTATTTCCCTTAAATCTCTGCTTTACTTTTATCTCCTGAGTTTGTTACGATGTGTTTTCTCCAAAGCTTCATTTTCATTTATGTTTCTATTAATTTAAGCAAAGATGAAATTCTGTTTGCGTGCTTTATTATTCTGCACGACTGGTTGTGAGAGTCTGACCCTTTACACCAGGTATAGGTAACATTTTTCTTTAAAGGACCAGGAAGTCAATATAAGCTTTTAAAACTGCTCAAGGTCTCTGTCATTGCTGCTGCTTTTCCTGGTTGTTTTCCTTTCTTTCTATTCCTTCTTTTCCTCCTCCTTCATTTTATTCTACTTCATTAAAAAAAATGTAAAAGCAAAAAATAACATTTGTAGATCTTGGGTCATATAAAAAAAGATTGTTAGCTGGATTGGGTCCACAAGCCATAGTTTAATAACACCTACCTTAAATTTACATTCCTTGGCACAAGATAACCCAAATATTAATCCCATTCCCGTCTGTAACCCCTTCCAGGTGCACACCCTAAGGTAGATGAAGCAGGTTTTGCTTACGGGAGCGGCAAAGACAACAGCAGGGTGGGATTTGTGGTGACACACTCCCCAGGGTTCCGACTCCCCTAAGCCCTAGCTGTCTGCGTCTCACTTGCACCACAGATGAGGGACCCTGAAAAATAGCCCACCCTGGGCTTTCTACCCAGGTCAGTTGTGAATCAGTGTGCTAAAGTCTTCGGGGAGTTGTATTCTAGGAGGGAAAAGAGCAGAATCCAGGCTGTTCTGTGCAGGCTTTCCTCCTTATCTCAGGATGCTGCCTTCCCTCCATATCCTGCAGTTATTCTTGAGAACAACAAGAAAGGAGCCTGCTTGGTTCAAGCACAGGAGGAAAACTGTCCTCCACTGCACCTGAACTCTCCCTCAACTGAACCTTAACTACCCCTCAACTTCACCTGAGCTTTCCCTCGACTGTACATGCATTCTATGGTGATCCTATAAGCCCATCACAAAGGGATCTGTGGTCCTTTACTCCAGTGAATATACACTGGGAAAGGAAAATAATTTAGACTTTTTAAAGTACTTTTGGACTGTCTGCATGGACATTGTTTCAAAGACTCCCCCAGGTGTCAGCACGGTTTCCTTTATCACATCCCCAGCTGGAGCCCTGACTACTATATGGTTCACAGTGGTTCCAGTGTGTCCATGGAGGTGCTCAGTGCACATCTGGGATTGATATATTTAGCAGTTCCCTATCCTATGAGTAATAGCCATCAATGTGAAGAAGCAGCTAAATAGCACCCCAGTCAAAAATAATAAAGGAAAGCTAACATTGCATCTTAGATGGGCGAGTGGGGATTAGTGGAGTTGCAAAGACGTACTTAAGTTATTGGTTCAGAGACTGCGTTCTGAACAGAAGAGGCACTTTCCCTCAGAGGACATACGTGTATTTACATGAAAGACTTCTACGTGGTGCTTTGGGCTTAATAAAAAGAAACTTGAGTCTGGGAACCAACAGGTAGCCAAGTGAGTGATTCTACTGACCATCACTTGCACCAAACCACACAGGGAGTTTGTGTTTCCTATCGCTGTATCTCTGGGCTTTGCATAATTGGAATCCCTGCACCCAAAGGAGAATCACTGGTGTCAGAGGACTTACCAAGGACCTAACTGAACTACAAGTTAAAGATGCTGCCAGGGACTTGGCAGGAAGTGTGTTCCCTCACTGCCAGGAGCAGGCAAGGCTGCTTTTCCAAAATACTAACAGGGAGGAATGCATGTAAACCGAGATGCCAGCTGAGAATTTCTGGTCCTCCCTTTCCCTGCCATAACGGAAAGGATACATGGAACATAACCACGGAAAGTGTTCAGACCAAGTGGGAACACTTGATGGTTAAGGGAAGGGGGAATTAAGAAAATAATAATTGAAGAAGAAGAGCGTGAGTACTTGTTATACCCCAATATTGATTTCAATAATGGGCAGCAGTAGATCCCATTAACCTCTGTCTTCCAAGTTGCTCCTCACATCCGTGTAGGAGTTGCTCCCTGATCTTGAATACAGAAATAGACCTTTATGGCACAGTATGTGTGCGTGAGGTCCAGGGCAGTGGTGACCGTGACAAGGTACCACTCAGATGACCTGCTGCAGGAAGCATAGTTGAGAGACAGCACCAGACACTCTCTTCTGAATGCATCATGATGTTAACAACAAGCCTCTGCTTCCTACAAGCTGTGCTCTGCCAAGGATCTGGCATAGTGGAGATTCTTGGACAGCCGTTCTCCTACCACTTAGGCTTAAGCACTCTGCATCACTTGGATCAAGACTCTGTTAGAAATGCTTCTGCAGTGGTGGACTCTGCCCACCCAACCTTTCCTCTGACCTGCCTCCTTTCCCAGGGTTCAGAACAGCATTGGGGTCTAAAGGATCTGGTAGTGTCTCCTGTCCCTTCATCTCTCTCCTATTTTTTCTCTCCAAGATCTTCAACACACACACACACACACACACACACACACACACACACCACATCTCTTGGCCATGTTATTGTATCTTAGTATTTGCATCTCATGGGACTTTAAACTGTATGTGCTATTCAGCTTTCCATAACTGTAAAGAAATTACAGATAATCAACTTAGAGTAAAAGTTTATTTCCGTTCCCAGGTTTGGAGGTTTCCCTGTCATTTGGGGCATGTGGCAGGCAGTACATCCCTGTTGGATGCCTGTTAACCTCATGACAAACATAAAGCAGAAAGTGAGGGAGAATCCAGAGTCTGAATATCACCCATTTTAAGGGCAAATTCCCAGTGATCTATCTTCCTTCCTCTAGACTACACCTCCTAAAGATTTCACCCATCCCAATAGGACCAGAGGTCTACCATACGTGGGCCTTTAGTAAATATTCAATATCTAAAATGGAGCACAGTGCACTGCTTTTGAACATCAAAGATTTTGGTTCCTTTAAATGTATTATTTATGAATTATCCTGATTTATTCTAATGTGGGAACAAATTTTTAGTCCCTACTCCATTTAAAAAATGGATTCTGCCTCCAAACATGCCCTTTCTAGCACCACAACACTAAGATCTCTAGGGCTTATTAAAAGGGTACAGGAATGTGGGAAGAAGTGCAAAAGTATTCAGAATTGGAAGCCAGGATCTGTCTACCATATGTAATGGTTTGCTGCCATTTTAATATGACACCGTTACTACTCAGCCCCCAGTGGAGCATGCAGAAGAAATATCAGCATGACCTTCAAGCAAACATCCAGGAAGGTTTGTATGGGCACCTTTCCTGTGGCTCATACTTTCAGTGAGTTAGGATACTATTCTACGTCTTCTCTGGAATAGTGACACACACAATCTATGTTTACTGTTTTCCCTTGGTTGTTTTAATTATGTATTGGTACCTTATTTTTGACATATCTTCTGAAATTATTGGAATCACTTAATATAATTAATAACAAAAATTAATTATTATGTAAAACAGAACTGGTTGTTATGAATACTTGAAGGAAGCATAATATTGTTCATAATTCCTTTCCCTTGCAAAGGAATCTTCAGGTCTGGTGGAAGATTGTATTTAGAGGCATTCTTTCTCTATCTCTCATCATTGTCTTTCTCTGAAACACAAATCATGTAAATAAATCAGAAAATGACACCGAAACTAAATTTATTGAGAGACAATATTAATAACACTCTTAACTTCTTCCTATATCTGCTCAGGTTTTGCACATATTGAGTCTAAATGCTAACAAAAATATATGGCTTCTGTTTCCACAATCTATTTTGCACATATTTAGAATTGTTCTTGTTTATGCTTTTTATCACATTAAGATGTTGACTGGTTGATTGTCATAACATTAGTTTTTATATGCATATGAATTTACATTTACCCACCCCCAGAAAGGAAAAAACATTTTTTCAACCAACTACAGATTACATGTGAATTGATCAGATTGCATAGAAATTATACCCATTTGTAGATACAGTATGAGACCAGTCATTATCATCTATCTTATAACATTCTCAATTTTAGAAGTATTAGTCTATCATTTTGGGTTTAAAGTAAATTCCATGTAATTGACCAAAAATCCACTAGCACATTTTTAGTAGCTCCACTTTCCACAGCAGCATAAGCTATATTGCATTTTTCAGAGTTGTTCAGTGTCTTGAAATATTGCTGTGTGTTAATTAAAAACACACATACCAAAAGACAGAAAGAAAAGACCTGGCCAATTTAATAAGAATAAAGTTAGGGAATTTTACATTTCAGCCTAATGATATCACATACTCCAAATCTCCTTTAAGGACTGTCTGATGCCCCTAATTAACTGGTCATTAGTGACATCAATCCCCTGCCGGCTTTAATCATGACTCATACTTAGAGCAAGCAGAACACTAACTGCTCTCCAAGGCACATAAATTACCTCAAAATCTCTCTTCAGGTAGTCTGTGAAAGCCACTTAACAGTCCATTTTCCTGTTATACCCAAGAGAACAAAGGAAGGAGCTCCCAAAATCCAGAATGGGGATTTGGTACCTAGCAGTTACCAAAAGAGTATTGTATCTACTAAGTTACTTCAATTAAATTCATGCAGGACAATTCATTTTTATGCATTGAGAAATTATAAGAAGGCCAGAACAGAAAGGTAATAATGAAAAATCACCATTCAGGTCATAGAGAATAAAGAAAATGCTAGTTCATCTTACAGTTTAAATTCCTCAATAGGAAAGAAGGAAGATATGAGATGTGTCCTCTGTTGTGGGAGTAATCAGGTGTGTGAGCTTGAACATCTTAGATGGACTCTTGTCACAAACTTCTCATCCCAGAACCTCATGTAGTTTTCATAATTGTGAAATTTTGACTTCTCGTTTATATTAGGCAAATCAAAGTTTTTAACTACAAAACTATTAAAATTAATCAACAATTTTGGGAGTTCTGAAGCAAATATTGATATATACCTCTGAAATCGTTGACTTCTCAAGACTGTTTTGCTACCAACCAGGGAGCTTCCATTATCCCTGTTCGTCCTCAGACATTGGCAGACTTTCTCTACCCCTGACTCCATAAGGCACTAATTGATGATTCCCACAAATTCACTACATAGATCGATAGTACTTGCTGAGACCGTGAAGAGGGTGAGACTTCACCCTACTGCAAACTAAGAAAGTACCTTGCAGTGCTTCTATAGACAGTGACAGAGACACAAGAACATGAGGTTAGAGACACAACACTGTAGTACTCATGGCTAAAGCATTACCAGAATGTGCATGGCCATGTCAGTTCTCAGAGCATGGATGCCCAGCGGGGCAATACAGGTGGGATGGCTCAAAGGCAGCATATACGGGGATTGTGTTTCAGGAAATGGACCCTGAAGACTTACTAGTAGCCTGTGAGGCTAGCAAGCCTGCTCTTTAGGGGATATACCATCTCTCCCCACAAACCCCCCACTGAAATCACAGGTTTTGGAAAGTAGCCAAAAACAGAGGCCTTGCGTTTGTGCTCTTGGCACACGCAGGGAGATGAGAGGAGATCAAGGGGCTAGGGTGAACGTCTCCAGTGCTAATTCACCTGAAGCCATCCTGGCCACGGCCTGGCAATACCAAGTTCATTACTTGTTCCTTTTCTTTAGAATCTACCTCTACTATGTATCCTAAAAACAGAACAATTAAAGAGTCCAAAAGAACTTAAATGATTTTGTGTCCCATCAAATACCTATCAATATAACACTCTTAAAATGCTAAGCATACATGTGAATAACTGTGTATAACAATGGCATACAAAAGTATCTTATCAAACTGAAACATTCACAAAACCACATAAGTTCATTGAGTCCTCACCAATTTCACCATTTTAGTTGATAGTTCAGATAACATCAGTTTTATGAAGGAAAAGGACATGATTTTGGAGGCATTAGATGTAGGTAATCAGGTTTGTATTTCCCAGAAGTATATGTACATTTTAATACAATTTATTTACAATTTAAAAATTAAAAAAAAACACAAAATCTTATTTGACAATATTTGTGATGTGATTCTGGGGATATAATTAAGTAAAAATATTTAATATATGCATATAAATATTAATGGTATTTAGAAGTCAATTAGCCTTTTTGGGAAATCTTATTTGATCATCAAATATGTAGATTTATATTACCCAAATATAATTTAAAAATTTAGATTTTCTTTCCCTCTACCCAAATTCTTACTCTAATTATGCTGTGGATTATTTATCTCCTTAATTTTAGGGGTTATACCAGGAACCAAGAAATAATATCTGTCATATACTTACTAGTATGATTTTCTATAGGATTTTGCCTATATTTGCTATGTGATTGTGTATGCTTTTATTTTTAATAATTTTGCATCAAAAAAGAAAATGGTATTGTGAAGGTTGATATTGATTTATTGTCCTGCTATTGAGTACTCCCTCCATTTCTGAAAACCCTAAGATACATTGTGAGCATCAACTGAATTGAGATATTATATTGGTGATATTATATTGTGGTCTATTCCTAAAATGTTCTCACCTCCCAAGAATAAACTGCAACACCCATATTCCATCCAATCATTTTTCTTATGATACTCCCGCATGCACAAAATGTGTTCACTTACTCCACATGAAAGAGTGCTGAAGTTACAGAGAGTGACCAGGCCACATTAAAATCGGTCTAGACTCTTAGGATACCTCAGACTGTGAAGCCTGGCTGAGATCCGGCACCACTAATAATGTGCCTTCTCGCTAGCTGCAGTAAGACTATTCATTTATTTATAAATTAATCCTTAAGAGCATTTATATAATTTTTTGATCACATTACCTGAAGCTTTGGATGTGTTCATTAACCCCAGTGAGCACACGCACCTTTGTGCCCATTCTGTCCTCCCTCCTCTCATCCTCCCAACTCGTCAACACACACCGGGGAGGATCCTCCTACTCCAGTGTGATGGGAAGTCCCACCAGAGGTGTTGGCAGTTTCTGGAAGTTTTTCTGGACCGCTTACATAGGGTGAGGTTCAATTTTGCTTCAACAGGAGCCTGTGCCCTGGAGCTGCCTGGAGCTGGTGGTATCCAGATTGGTGTTTTAATGGAGGCTCGAAACGGCTTGTTAATGATTTTATATTGAATAGTTTAAGAACATCTTCTAATGTTATTCAGAGTATTTCTGTATTTCACAAATGATGAATCTCTATATCTCTACCTATATGCTAGGAAGCAGTACTTTTCCCATATAATAATACGTTGCAAATCACTTATAATACTATTTACTTAAAGCATATTTCCATATTTGTCACATAACACAGGGAAATGAAAATTTAGGATCTGATTTAAGGCAGACTTACAAGGCTTCTGGGATCCCCAGAAGTGCAGAGATGCAGCTACCCATCAGGCTGCAGGCATGTCAGGAGCATGGGGTGGGGAGGGCTGGTGGTAGGGTAGAAACCACTTGAGGTGTCAGAAAGAGGCAGTGTCACAAACACCTTCAACCTGGCCAGTGCCTGCTTGGAAAACAAAGCATTTATGAATCAGTGCTATTTTATTCACAAAATGATATCATTTTATTGGCCAATGTTATATTATTTTACTATTAAAACAATTATTAGTGAAGAGATCAATATTAAAATTATTTTGAAAACCAAAATAAAAGATCAAATTGAACTTTATGAATTAATGTAATGAAATAAACTCTTAAATGACAAACCCCTCATCATTAAATCTATTTTATATTGTCAAACATTTTATTTCATTCTAAAATAAGAATATTAAAATAATAGGACTAAGGAACCAAACTATTAAACTCTGCTGAGGTTTAAACATATTCATTCATATTTAACATTCACAGAAATCTTATGAAGTCGTAATTAGCCCATTATTGCAGTCATTGTATTCACACTGATGGAAACTGTGGCCCTAATGCAAGGTGATGCCCAATGCTCTTTTCCTCTGCACTGTACCCAGCCTCATAAAGGGTGTCCCTGCTGCTCAGAGAAACTGTAGTATCTATCTCCTTTGAAGTTGAATCTGAACACATCACTAATTTCTTCCATTGAGATATGAGCAAAAACAATGCCTGAGACATGCATTTTTCCCACCCCTAATGCTGTTGATAGCATACAACTGGAGCAGAAACCTGAACTCACACATAGGAGTCAAGTGTGGGTAACTGTAGAACCCCACAGAACTGGATGGCACTTGGAATGACAGTGCTAAAAATATTTTATTTCAGCCATCTTTTTTGTATATTATTGTGTCACAGGAACTATTTATGTACTATAATTAGTTAGCACAATGTCCAATATCATCATGAGTCAATTGGATTTGCCATATTTTATGACCTGGCTCACCATCACTGCCATCATTCCCGCCTGCTGGTGGACACTGTTCATTGTCAGTAAGTGGTGCTATCTGAGGAGCAGCTAAAAAGTCCCATGAAGCCATTCCCAGGGTGGAAGGAGCTGCTTACCTGCACACCCACCCTGCTCTCTGCAGGGCTTCTGCACCTTGGACCTCTTCCCCAATTCTTTCTCTTTCCTGCTTAAATCTTGTGCAGAATGGCAGGCCAAGTTACAAAGCACAGACACACTGACCTTCCTTTATAACACCACTCCACACATTTCTCTGAAAAAAAAAAAAAAAAAAAAAANTATATATATATATTAGAGATAGATAGATACAGAGAGAGAGAGAAAATTTTTAATATTTATTTTTAGTTTTCGGTGGACACAACATCTTTATTTTATTTGTATGTGGTGCTGAGAATCAAACCCAGTGCCTCGCACATGCCAGGTGAGCGCACTACTGCTTGAGCCACATCCCCAGCCCAAGTTCATATAATTTTATTCTATTTTCAGTAAATATCCTTAGAGCTTCTCCTTTTCCCCTAAATATTTTTATGACTTTCTGTGCTTATTTAAAGTTAGATTCTTTCTAATATCAGGTTGTTCCTTAGAAATCTCTTTAATTAAATGAAAAGTTGTCTTTAATTTTGTCTGTTAATATATTTCCAGACCACAATTTTCTCTTCCTGGGTAGAAGACATATTTGGAGGTTCAGGCCAGTGGAAAGAAGTGTATGGAAGTCCAATTGGATTTCAGCTGCACTTAGGCCAGTGTGGAATGTGCACATGAGGGGCTGGGATGTGCATTAAAAGAAAGTGGGTACAAAGATCTTCCTAACCTGAGTACTCATTGAACAAGCCTGGCTCTTTATATTACAGGTATCTTTTAAATTTTATTTTTCAGTTGTAGGTAGGTACCTTTATTTTATTTATTTATATGTGTCACTGAGGATTGAACCCAGTGCCTCACATGTGCTAGGCGAGCCCTCTACTGCTGAGCCACAACCCCAGCCCTACATTAAAGGTAATGAAATGATATAGCCTTTAATGAAAGCATATTATCTGGCTGAAATGGGCAGACAGATTAGTCTCAAAACCATTTTGAATCTGCAGACTTATGGAAGTGAAATCAATACCTTTGTCATCATTTCTTCCCTAGAACAGGCATATACCTAGCACATAAAAGTTGTACACACATTCTTTTTTTAAATAGAATTGACTCTTCTACCATCTCTGGAGGTGGGCTGGTGCTTTCGTTGTAACCTTAAATTATACCAGTGTATCACCACCTCTCCATTCACTATCCATCAGCTTACCTTGCCCTGGTTTCAGGACAAATAGGCACAGATAGTTTTTCGAAAAGTACCCATGGTAGCATGTCAGAAATACAAACCAAACAAACGAACTCATGAGTAAATAAAAGAATTAGGGCTGGGGTTAAGCCAATAAAGACAACCATTTACTGGGATTGATTCCATGTCAAATATAGGATAAAATGAGAGTATTTTCATAATCAAATATTGACAAAAATTTAGAAGAACTGAAGGCTGGAGATGAAAGGAGACTATGATGGATTTCAAGAAACCACATGCGTGAACAACAGCTCAGATGAGCAGGTTCACTTTTTTTGTGATTCTCGCTGTTTATTCATGACACAAGAATTTTTTAAAGTTGAATCTGCAAATGGTGACATACAAAACACATTGAAATACACACTCGAGCATTTGTAGAACTTATGTCACTGCTCAGCATCATGGAAAGTGAAATATTTTGAGGTTTCAGGAGGGGACTTGACTCTCAAGCAACACCTGGAGAAAGAAATGGCATGCAGCTGCTTAGTTTCTATACTGCCGCAGTCTGGCTGGGCACAATCAGGAGCCACTTGTCAAAAGAAACTAACTTTATTTTTAGAACCACACACGCCAAACAAAACATCTCCTCAGGAAAAACCCTCAGAGCCCAACTGCCACCACATGCTTCCCACAAGCCTCTCAACCTCCCCCACTCCACCTGCTCTTGAGGCCCATTGGCTGGGTCGCATGGGCGGAGCCAAAAAACGTCCCCCAATGAGCAGCTCCATAGTCTGAATGGGCGGGGAAACAGCCCAATGAGCATCACCGCAGAGGAGCCAATCAGCTAGATGTTGCTGGGGCCGCTGTGAGCCAATCATCAGCTGGCAGTCTGAAAGGGTGGGGAAACAGCTCAATGAGCATCTCCAATGAGCATCACTGCAGAGGAGCCAATCAGCTAGAAGTTACTGGGGCCGCTGTGAGCCAATCATCAGCTGGCAGTCTGAAAGTTTGCTGGGGCCCCTTGGGCTGTGGCTCTCAACACTATACCTGTAATTTTAAGGGGGAAAAAAAATCACATAGTTTCTAGATAGCGGCTGAATAGCAAAATGGCCTAAGGTGTGCACCAAAGATTTCTTCTTGCCTTGTACATCCATGGGAACAATTTATTTTCTTTTGTGGACAAGTCTATTATATTTTTTAATCCCATGTTTTCTTTTAGCAGTTTTACTGAGATTAGGTTGACAAAAATTATTTATATCGAAAGTGCACAGCTTAGTGTTTTGACAAACATGTACATTGTGAAGTGGTCACCACCCTGGCTAATTAACATACCCATCACCTAAAATAGTGACCAATTTCTTCCTCTGCTCTCTTAGCAAATTGCAAGTACACAATATAGAACTGCTAACCTTACTCACTCCAGGATATATCCACCTTGTATAACTAGAAGGGTGCACTGTTTGACCAACCTCTCTCCATTCCCAACCCCAGCCACTGAGAGCCACTCTCTAGCCCTGCTGCAGTGAACCTGCCTTTCGCACCTACCTGTGAGTGACCCGTGCCATCTGAATTTGCCTCACATCATTCAGCATAATGTCCTCCTGAATCATCCTGTTGCTCTACTCTTCTGATCTGTCTTCTAATTAAAAATTAAACATAAAATTGGGATTCTCCGTATTCTACTGTTTTCCCTGCTATTTTTTGTGGGATCCCTTTAGAGTTTCTTTTTTTTCCCTCTATTTCCACATACAAGAAAAGATATTCTACCCTTGACTTTCTGAGTAGGCTTTATTTCACTTAGCTTGATGTTCTCCAGTTTCATTCCTTTAGCAAATGACATGATTTCATTCTTCTTTGTGGTTGAATAAACTTCATTCTTTACATTTATCACAGTTTCTTTGTCCATTCATCTGTTGACTAACACCTGGCTGGTTCCATATCTTTGCTATTGTGAATTGCACTGTTATATATACTGATGTGCTCATATCATTATACTATTGATTTCCTTAATAAGACCCCTAAATGCAAGAAATAAAACCAAGAGTCAATAAGTGGAATGGCATCAAATTAAAGCTTCTGCACAGCAAAGAAAATGAGCATGAAAAGAGAGCCTATAGAATTAGAGAAAGTCTTTGCCTGCTACTCTTTTTTATGAAGGATTAATATTCAGGACATATAAAGAATTAAAAAATGTAACACCAAAAAATGAAGATAAAAACATACAACCCATATTTTTCTGCTTTAAGAGACACAAAACGTGGTATACCAAGAAGATAGGAAAGGTGCATTGCAATGTAAATCTTCTCTGTCCACAGATGATGCTGGCATAGAGAGATCACTTACTAGGGAAAGATGTTATGCAAGCAGACTCACCCAGGAAACTGGAGGGCTGAGACTCATCCATGTGCTTAGTGGCAGCCAGATGGAAGACTGATCAATTTTATGGTTGGCTTATGTGAATGTGAACCATCATTCACTTATGTCGGGATGCATGCAGGTCATATTTTTAATGCTTGGACAAAAAGCTTCTTTGCAACTTTAGCTCCCTATACAAGTAAAAGTGATGTTTGAAATACCTGAAAGTGGTTTTAATTTTTATCGTTTATCTTTCGGAATGGCTATATAACTTATTACACCATCCAGGATGAATGAAGCTGGAACTGAGAACCACATCACTCAAAACATGTGTGATACTAACCTGGCAAACCAAACTTGTGGTCCTGATTCCAACAATGCTGGGGATTTTGGCTTACTTTTGAAGGTACTATTTTATTTTATATTTAATATTTATAAACCAAACTAGTGTGTAAGTCAGCATATATCCTCCTGTATTTGATTATCATGAAATATGGTTTGGCTTCAGTGAGTTGTTTAATCTGATGTTATTTCTGGATAGTTTCTTTTTCTAAGTTCTTTATGTATGCTTCCTTAATAATATGAACACTTTTGTTATATTAAAAATCTCTTCAGTTCTACATTCTTATTTCTGTCTGGTTTTGTCTAGACACATATCTATTTCTCTGAATTTTGTTCTAGTAATTTTCCTTTTTAAACAAGTATGTCATAGATACAAAAATCTTCCTAAATGTATATCTTAATATGTTTTTTAAGTGAACTCCCTGAAAAAATAAAATAAAACTAACAAATAAGAAAACAGCAACAAAATGGATGGGCAGTTGAAAAAAATAAAGCCTTACCAGTACACAATGCCTCAGCGATCTTCTGTCTTGGGTTTGCATCAGGGAGTCCAGTCTCTGACTCACCTCTCAGTGAGGTTAACCTCATGTGCTCAGGAGCTATATGTCAGTAGAATCCCACCACACCTGTACTTCTGTGCCCAGCTTCTTTGACTCAGCATGATTTTGCATGGTTCATCCATGCTGATTTGAGGGGCACTATAGCTGTACTGCATTGCTCTATAAAAAGCAGTCACAATTTTCATTGTATTTTTGATTAATTGATTTTATTTTTGATTTCCACAATATTTGTACATAATTGTGAGATGCAATGCAATATTTTGATTCCTGTATACAGTAGAATGACTAAGTCAGTTGAAAATTTGATTACTTCTATGTGGTTTAAATATATCCAAAATCATCCCTCTTAACCAATTGAGATAAGCAAACAATAGAGCTCAGACCACTCACAGAAAGGGAGCAAATATTTCCAAAGTCTTCATCTAACAAGGGTTTAATATCCAGAATGTAGAAGAGGCTCAAACAAGTCAACAACAAAAATGCAAGCAGCCTGATTAAAAAAGAACTAAAAGTCCATTCTATTTTTGAAGGAGATTTAGAATATTTGGAGTTTTTATGTATGTCTTTCATTTTTTTCAAGGATAATCTTTGCATCATTTTAGATAACTTTTAATTAGTGAATAGATATTTTTATTCTTACACTATGAAATAAGAAATTTATAATATTTTTAAACAGTATATATCTCAAAGAAACACATAGTGTGAAATTCTATTAATGTGCTTTTATTAAAAGCATATTTAATCTTTGTTGCTAAAAATTAAAAAAGTGTTTACTTGTGAGATTCAAAGAAATAAAAGGGAGCTTTCAAAATTCACATAGTTCCATGTTTATGTGTCAATGACAGAAAAATGTTCAGTTCGTGAAACTCCTTATGATTCATGTTCTTCCTTGAGTAAAAGTCATGATTATAAAATCTAAAAAAAATAGACCTATTAAGTGAATCAAATTATAATCCCAGTGTGCAAATCAGAGCAATTACATTCTTATTTCACTAGATATTTTAGTGGATATATAAAAAATAGATATTTTTATGATATGCCTTATTGGAAAATAATTTGGAAGGACAACTGATAAGAAGTCTACCACATCAAGCTCAGATTCTACACAAACACATATGCCTAATAAATGGACATTTATTTTGGTTATTCTGCAGTTTATTCCCATGTAATCTGATTTGTTGGTTTAACTAATACCCTCAAAGAGAGTTTTTTAAATTTCTTGTAATAAGAACAACATTTTAACTTAATGAAAGAATCCTATTAGCAGAAATAGGGAAGATGAAAATTATGAGAATTGAGTTACTTCCTAAACTTGAAGCATAGAAGATAATCAGCTTGAATGTAAATGGTCCTCTGAACTGCTGAGTTTAACACAGAGAGAATTATAGCTCTGAATATGGTTAAAACATTCATCATGTCACTAATAAAAGCCATTGGTATGAAGTCCTATTTATAATAGCATTTAAGATAGCAATTCATATGCGTTCATTGTTCAATATACATAATTTATAGGTAAAATGTTATTAGTCGCTCGTGTTTTATCAGTGATTCTCTGGTGGAGTATAAAGTTATATAAGTTTGCTCATTAGAGTTTGTACTGCCTGTGTCCTGAGGCCACTCACAGAAGATAATTTACTCTTTCAGGCAAAGTTAGTTAGTGTACTGGGTCCTGTTGATAGTCAACTCAAATGTGTATACACATATGCAAAAACGCGTTTGTGCATTCCAGGGACTGAATGTGCCCTTCCAAAATTCATATGCTGAAACTCTACTCACCAGTGTGATGCTTTTGGGAGACAGAAATCTGGGAGGTAAATTAGTTTAGATGAGGTAACGAGGGTGGGGTCCCCGTCATAGGTTTAGTGTCTTTGTAAGAAGAGCTGAGGACAATTTTTCTCCTTACAAAAACAAAAAAGAAGTGATATAATAGTACTCACCTGCAATTTTGTTTTCCATGGTTGTAGTTACTTACAGTTAACTGTGGTCTAAAACCATTATGTGAAAAATTCCAGAAATAATTTATAAGTTTTAAATCGTGCTCCATTCTGAGTAGCATGATGAAATCTTGCACTGTCCCACTCCTTCCCACCTGGGAGGGGACTTGTCCCTTTGTCTAGTGTATCCATTGTGTATAGACTATTTGTTCATTAGTCTGTTAGTAGCTCCCTAAAAAGTATTCAAATTACTTTTATGTAATCGTTTAGTGCCACATCAAAATGCCTCCATCCTTCATCTCACTTCACATCATCACATAGTCATCTTATCTCGCATTATCACAGAAGACTTATGAGAACAGTACAGCCCTCTGCTTTCCAGGTCACTAAAAGTTGAAGGAAGCAGCTCACTCACTGTTTAGGCAGTCCAGCGCCTATCCATCTGTCCTGAGACAGCAGCCCGGACACCCTCAGCTTGTCAGTTGAGGCCACAAGTCTATCTTGGTATGCATGGGTTCATCTCTTGCTTCTTCCCTGAAAGCCCCCGCTTTTCACGTTCTAAGATATTGAAGCACACATTGACCGTGCTATTAGATGCTGCAACAAACACTCACTGTTGCCACTTCTGCACTCAATCCTGCTCTCCCTCAAATGTCATCTCTCAACTCTGAGCAGAAATGTTCCCTGGTAGGAAGGGCTTTCCTGATGAGGAAAACTCAAAGAAATTCCTCCTTCCCGACTTCTCAAACTCTTCTTTAGTGTCACACTATTTCTCTCTGGATTGCAATTACTTAAATGCATCTCTGTTGCTCATTTGATTGTTGAATCCAGGTCTTCATTGGAGTACATATTACCCGGAGTCAGGAGCCTTAGATGTCTTGCTGTATGACCTATCATGGGTCCCAGATTTGTGGCATATACTAAGGACTGGACAAGTAGGGCAGAAGGAAGGGAGCAGGGGAGGGAGGAGAGAGGGAGGAGAAAGAGAGGAGAGAGGGAGGAGAGAGGGAGCAGTTCCTGCAGGGTCTCCGGCACTTGCTGCTCATCTTCTTTTGCTCTCCTGCTAGTGCTCTGGGTTGTTAGTGAGGGGCGCTAAAGCACCGTTTGCCAAGTAAACAGGAAAGCTCCTTAACATGCTGTGGTCATAGTGTCCTGCTGCTGCAGAGAGCATCTCAATGGGTGGCTTCTTTATCAGTTTATCATTCCCTTCCTATTTAACCACAGAGAAGAATGTTTCTCATGAAGGAATAGCTAGAAGACGAGGCACTTCAGCCTTCTGAATCTTTGTCCACCTCTTCTCAACTTGGCTTTTATGCGTTTGTGATGCATTAGGGGGACAAGAGGCTATATTAAATACTGGGAATGGTTCAAGTGCTGCCTTGTTTGCATTCTCTTCCTGGTGCTGTTCTCTCTGCAGCCCTACTCATAGTGAATTGAAATGGTGCTCTCTTTATTTTAGGAAAGTGGAAAGACATAGTTCCTGAACAAGACTGCTAATGGAAGCCCTTGAATTGTTAGCTTAACAAAGACACACTTGAGCCCTGCTCTTTGTTATGACAGTCATTGGGCTGTGCTGTGTGCTGCTCTGATAAGCCACCTGGGTTATCTCCCACTCATCATTGAGCTAGTTAACAGAACTTAGGAAATACCATGAAAGTCACGGCATTTTTCAACAAATAAGTCAAAACAGACCTTTTGGGATGAGTTATTTTGGTCCTCATAAATTAGGCTTCTTGGAAGATAATATTTCTGCCCCAAATGGATATTTTTCTGTCAGTGAAATAAAAAAAGGAAAACTTGAATGCAGCTAATGGCAGGTGTATTATGGATGCTCTAATATCTGTCAGCTCTGAGGAACGAGGTAGCAGGGGTCTGTTTTAAACCCACAACTCTCTGGAGTCTAAAACTATTCAATAACTTACTCAGCTTGAACAATTTATTATTTTGAAACCTACTCCACAAGATGACAAGATTAAATTATTCAGTCAATATCGCAGTGTTGGCTTTTGTCATGGATATATTTAATTTAGTAAAAAACATCGAATGACCCATTTATCTCATAGTTACCATTTTATACACTGCATTTGTTGACACCATATGTTTTTTTTTTCCTTTCTTTCTTGGCTTTAAGTACACTAATTAATTCATGACTATAATATATCATCCACAATAAATGCCCCCAGAGCTCTTGCAGGTTACAAAACTGGTCAAATACATATCCACTTAATAACATTTATCTTTGTACTTAAGGACATTATGTGTATAATATAGGAATTTTCCAGTAGGAAGTGTCTACACAATGTTTGTGGTATTATTTATTCTTCAGTATAGGTTCCCAGCTGCTGTGTGCTGAGCACATTTTAAAGTCTCCTGCATACACAACACTGTGTCCCAGGGGAAAATTCCTTCCTAAATTTAAGCTATTACATTGATACAGGGATAGATTGGCCCAGAAGCAAAAGTGTTCTTTTCCCCCCACTCAACTCTCTGGATTTCAAAATAAAATTAAATTGACTTTCTAGATGTTATTTAAATGAGATGTACAATCCTTTGGGCTATTTTCTCTTGCATGCAGGCATAACTAATTTCCATTATTATTAAAACAGGACCCTTTGTAATCTTCCTCATTCTTTTAAGTTATAGATAGAAACAAGTCTTTCATATTCAAACAGAAGTCAATTGCTAAGTACTCAGCTAGGAAGCACAATGGCTCAAAGTTTTACAAATGCATTTTCTTCAAAATCTTGAGCATGGACAAATATTTTAACTATTCAACTAATAATAACTTTCCCCTGCTTGCATATCTTTGAAGAGTAGATTTCAATTACATCCGATAGTCAGTCTTTAAATTAAACTTAAGTAAAAATATAAATAATTGAAGTTGTTTGGACATTCCTCATTGCATATCACAAGATATGTAATCAATGAGGTCAAAAATTTAAAGAAATGAATATTTTTTAATATTCCATCTTTCCTAGTAGTTTTTACTTTGCTTCCCCATGAACAGTGAATAGGAGCATTATGGAAGTTGTACAAACAAGTGCTTCTCAAGCCTGCTTTTGTAGCATAAAGTCTCAGGAATCACACAAGATATGTTGACATTCCAGCCAGTGGACCTCCAAGATGAGTCCCACACCAGTGGTTTGCACACGCTGTGAGGACCTTGGCTGTCCACCAACAGGACCCTCTGGGATATTTTCATCACATTTCTAGCCAGTCCTTCCAGAATGGAGTCATCCTATTTCCTTCACAAAAACTTCCTACAGAACTATGAATCTAAGCTTGTCCTCTCCTATGCTGGCCAGTTTCCCTGCCTCACAAAGCATGTGGTTGCCTTCAGAAGGCATTCCTCAGTGAATCATCTGGTCTCCAGTTAAGTACAGAAAAGTATTTCCTCACACATTTCTCTCATGCGTATTTTGTCAGCTTTAGCTCAGCCTCTTGAAGCTTGATGTAAAAATGCATAAGAAAATGCAAACAGGTGAAAAGAATAAGACAAAATTACATTTAAAGAATGAAAAAAAAAAACAGACCAAGAAAAATAAGAAGACCAGCTGATCACAAGGTTAGAGTGGAGAAATGAGGCAGGATTAGCTTCAAGGTTATGGGGAATTATTAGAATAGGGCTTTGCTGACTCTGGACTTCCAGTATTATAGCATACCAGGTGACAACAGATGATACCAACGGAGAAGTTGGGACGAAAGCTGAAAGATAGGCCCTGGCAGACATCTTTATTGATGGCTACAAAATTAATTTTTTTTAAATAAAGTGAATCACATTTTGCTTTGTATTCATATTTCTTCATATTAACTATAATCTTCTCATTTTGGGAATTATTTGTTGTAATAAAATGGTCTGAATTGGGGACTTTAAGATTGGTATTATTTTTGCTCTCTCCTATTGAATATACAAAAGCAATAACAGGTTTCTCTTGTTATCAAATGCATACAAACATCTCAGCTTCATTCTTTTTGTATTTTGTAGAAGGAAATCAATAAAAAAGATAGATAAAAAGTCAAACTAGCCTGCCATCAAGATAAAGCATTGCCCTCTTTTAGTGAATATTTAAGTTGTGGCATAAAATGGATCGTAAACGTTTTGGTGTATTATTTATATGGAGACAGCTTTCCTGTCTCTTAAACCCTTACTCTGCCCTGAGTGCACAGGGCACGCAGCAGCTTGGAAGAGGCACTAAGAGGCATTGGGTAAGAGCACTATCGATTCGCCAGGGCTGTCCGCCAGGTCCTGTCCCCCTCCAGCTGCAGCACCTGCCTTTCTGATTGGGCTGGTGCAGGGGATGGCTCTCCAGGCTCGGACTTGTCCTCCCGGCTGACAACTTGCCCATTGGGTTTAGCATTACCTAAGGAAGCTGCAAGTATTGATCACTTCTCTTGGAAACACAGCTGTAGGGATGAGATGTTAAATAGCAGTGAGGTTCAGACATCCCGTGCCCAGCTGATGCATTAACTGTTTGAACACTTTTACACCAGATGCCAGATCATTTTAAAATGCATCCTTTTCATTACAAGCTGGCCTGTTGGACACTAGGAGCTCTGTGGTTAGTGAAGTGGGAAATAAGGTAATGTCTGCAAATATCCAATTTTCACCTGTCATCTTGTATTCTTAAGTGGCTGTTATGTCAGACCGCCCCAAACCACAGCCACCCCTTTCCATGTTTAATTCCCTTCTCAGAGTTTATGGATAAAAAAGAACAGGTCTTGCTGAGGTGTGGCTCTGCGATTGAGCCTGTGTTTACCATATTTAAGTCCTGGATTAAATCCCCAGCTCTGCACACCTGGGCGCACATGTACTACCCACACCCCACCACACACAAATGCACTATCTTTGGCACAATTAAGTAAAAACAGCATAGCATGTTTCTGTAGCAGTTCATTCCACTTTATCCCCATGTCACATGCTCTTAAATAAACAATATTGTTTTAGTAATAAATTCTTACTTGAATCATCAATGTCACATGTGAAAACTAATGAAAATGCCAGTAGATTAAATAGTGTTTAGTTTAGCTAATGATGCCTCTTATTGGAACATTAACAAAAGTATTATTCAATTTCCTATAAGACCAATAGAAAACTTATCTTAGTAAAGGATAGATAGATAAATAGATAGATGATGGATAAATAGGTACAGTGGGATGTCATGAGATCCCCAGAATAATGAGGAGATTTGATGCCTTAAAGTATCTAGTTAATTTATTTAAATTACACCTCCAGTTTATGATTCCCTATTAAGTAGAAATTGATGATCCAGTTAATGTGGCATTCAGGCCTTTATTTTGTTCTTCTTCAATTCCTTTAAATCTTAGTTTAGGTTATTATCTTGTCTGAAAGAATAGTAGACATGCTTAACAGATCACACTCAAGGAATCAATTTTATTGGTGGAAAAGATCAATAATGAGGAGGTTTAAAAAGAAAAAAGCTCTAAGTTTAGATTTGGGAAGTCTTTTGGGGGAGGGTGTGTACAATAAAAAATAAAGACTGGTATCTTACAGAAAATAACTATTTTTTCAGGTATGCCCCTATTCAATCAGTTAATAAACCTCTCTTGGTCCTACCTCATGGCCAACGTGAGCGAGCTGCAGAACACATGGAGATGAACAAGTCCACGTGTCCTCCAGAAAGGGCGAGAAGGCTACTGGAGTCCTGAGATTAGTGATGAGAGGTTTACACAGCAGAATACGGGAGGACGCGGCAGAGATCAGTGTTAGGGGTCTCTTGCCACCAGTATCTTCATCTGCAAAATCTGTCATCCAGATTTGCTTCGTTTTTGTTTTTGAAGTTTGCTTCTGCCCAAGTAAAAGCAAACTGTAACTAAACTACAATATGAGTTTTTGAAAATCTCCTTTCTGCTCCTTTTAAAATAAACAGTCTTCAGAACCAGGCATGAATATTTTAGGAAAGTAAAAATTGGTGCCAAATTGGTTTTATTTCAAAAGAATTTTCTTGTATTTTTTTTCCTTTAATCAATTATTCTGAAATGGATCTGTAATCAAAGAAGCCTCACACAGACTCAGAACCTGGCCATTGGTAGTAAGCATTTTGGTATTTTGAAAAGACTGCTGATAAAGTTTTAATGCTGCACTTCCTTAAAATGGTAATTTCTAATCTGGGGGAATATGGAGAAGTAGATACTAATCTAGCATGGATCTTAGAAGGAAGTACACAAACAAACTCATTTACATAGTAAAATTCAAAGAAAGACAAAGTAGGAAATTGGTATATATATGCACTGTGTATGTCCATCCAAAGGTATCTCATGCAAATTGTATGGAACATAGGTTATAAAAATATAGAGGATTGTTTAAAAAGTCTTATCATGCAGTTAGAAAAAAATAGTGCAAATACACTTTTCTGCATTTTTAAAAGATTGTTATGCACCTACTATATAATCAGGCATAAACTTGAAACTGAATATATAAATGGACAATGTCAGATTACATATAAAATCAAATATCTGACATACAACCTCTGCAGATCAGTCCAGAAAGGTCACGTTCAGTAAATGACTGACAATATCCCTAATTTTCGCCCATTTAAATCTCAGCAACAATTAGATTCCACAAACTACATGAACTAATTCAATCTAGTTGAGGTCCCCAGCTTTTCTGTGTCAACAGCCTCCACTAAGAAGACATTGAAACCTTCTTTATTTTTTCCACCTTACCTACTTACCGTACCTACTCACCTTTCTGCCTTTGAGTCTCTGTTAAACAGGAATGACTTGGTTAATCCTTTGTGCATAATATCAATGAAATATTTAGTTATTTTTAAACTACTTGCAATATTTACTCCAGAATCCATAATGATGTTTACAGTCTACTTAATACATGAACAGTTAAAACAGGGGATTCTGCAGTCTATACATTTTCAATGTTACCAATATTACTAACAATTAGACATCTTATTATTTTAATGTGAACAAAGCCTTATTAGAATGGTCAGTCATTCCAAAGTTTACATTTGCTGAATTTCAAAGAATGAGCAGAAGCTATTTGAGGAAGAAAATACATAATTTATATCAATGATCATAAAGTAGCCATATTTTATAACTTTTATGATAAAATGATAGTGTTTTGTTAAGTAATTTTAGATGCCCTTTAATAGAAAAAATTAATTGTTGAATCAATAATTTTACATGTCCTTTAATAGTAAAAACAACTTAATGTTTGAATCAAAAAATTATATAAATTAAAAGTTTAATATAATTCTTTTAATTTTATGAGTGTGGCCTTTACTACAGATGTTATTTGTAAAAAATTCATATTATAGTTTTATCATTCCCTAAAAATTATCCATTATGTTTTAATAATATTTGAAGAGTACTCTTAAAATTTTTCTATCACTCCATCAAATCCATCAGTCTGCCATTGGTATTTGATCTCAGATGGGAGGAATCTGCATCCATGTCTCGAACTTCACTGCAGTGCCTCACTGGTCTCTGGAGATGTATGTTGAGCAAAGCCCCACCTCTGTGCCATGGAGTAGTTCTGTGTTCTTACTGTCCCCAAAAGAATATCAATCTGAAGTTAAAGTCCATGTTGTAGCCCAACATCCTTTTCCTAATTTCCCTTTTTAATAATATGTTTTGTCTTCAGGTTTCAAAGCTGGTTAGGTGGCCAGGAAAGGTCTGTGCTCCTTCCCATAAACTGAACTTGTTCAGAAAAGTGATAGTCTGCCAGGAAGGACCTTCACCAGTCCCACTCAGACCCAGGTCATCTTCACATGTCTAACTGTGGTTCAATGAAGTCAAGTGGAAAAGGGGTTTGCTCTTCCTATGCGTGGTCCAAGAAAGCCACTTGCCAGGCACTGCTCTTTCTCCCGTTCTGCGCTCAGGTCAGCGAGGGCATCACAGTGGTCTTGGCAGCTTCTGGCCAACAATGGAAGAGCTGCTTTTCTTGTGTGTACAAATACTAGAAGAGGCAAAATGGTCTTGATGCACCATCCCTATCACTAGCTGAACTGTAGGTAAAAATGAAAAGAAAGCTTGGTTGAAAGAAGCTGAGATTTCAGGATCTAACTTTTCTTCCATCTATTATTTAAATTAATAACAGGATTCTTATTCTCCTCACAGGCTAAATGGGTTTTTAAATAAAATCTGAATTATATTGTAAGCAAGTGTATTTCATTCATATATATATGTATATATATATATATATATATATATATATATATATAATATATGTGTATATA
>NW_025999991.1:5477489-5506402 GCF_001458135.2 Marmota marmota marmota
TATATATATATATATATATATATATTATAAATATAGTATAGATAAATGTAGACAATTATAGGGGAATCATAAAACAGGGAGATTATTATTCTCCTTCCCAAAACACCTGGACTTGCTTATTTTGTTGTAATATATGCAGACAAACTGCAAATGAAGGCAGCCCTTTCTCCTGGCTTCCTAATGTACAATGGAATCCGATGCCATTACTTATGTTTGGCAGAGACTCAAGGCTGCAGGCAGTGGGGAGGCATAGGGTGTAAAAGGGCAGGTTCCAGGCATATGTTGTTGGAGTGTGTCAGCACAGGGGCTGGACATGGCTGACTGGGAGCAAGGAATCTTATGAATTGGTTTGGGAAGCATTCTTGGACTTCTCTGGTTAGTTCTGAGTTGTAGTCAGGGACAAAAAGAGGGAAGTGTTCAGTTTTTGACACACTTCTAACTATTATAAGCAGATAGAAATTAACATGCATCTGAGAGTATCATGAGATTTTTAACATGTTGCATTCATATATTCAATAATGATGATCAAATAAAATTTATTGTCTCACTATGATGTCAAAGTGGATTGTTATACCTAATATTCACCAGAAGGGCCATTTCTCAAGAGTCCAGAGAATTCTTCTGTTCATAAAGGATGGTGTCTGCTCTGTATTTATTTTGGTGTCTCTGTTACATTGAGTGTATATTCCTGATAAAGAACTGCACACTAGGCTATGTACTAGCAATGCCACTCCAGAAAAAAAAATGAAACAGACCAACTTAAATTTAGATTCCCCCGGACTATTACCCAAGCTTACCAAACATCCCCTGAAATCCAAAGTAAAGGAAGAGTTCAGACCTATAGTTGGAGAATTCATATCCAGAATTCTTCTCAAACTTTGTCATTAAGGAAACCTAATGAATAAAAACATGAGTTTTCTAAGACCTCAAACTACCAAAACAACTCTTTTCAAGGTCTCTGGTAGTGCCTGAGCTCAACACAGTCCTGTTAGCATCTCCATCCATCTGAAAGCCACTGGCTTCCTACAGGTGATCTGCACCCTGCTTGTCAACACGTCTGTAGACCAGAACAGTGAATACCATCTTGCCCTCACCTTGGAACAGGGATCTGCCTGGGACGCCATGCTGTGGGGGCACCCAGCCCATTCTGGCCCTTCTCTGCTCCCCAATTAAGACATATTCCTTTTAATTCAATTCTGATACAATGCCTACATGATTCCACCATTATTCATAAAGTCAAGAACCCTCTGAATGTGATTCCATTCTCTTGGACTTAACAGAAAAGAAGCTTAAACTTTCAAAGAGGAATCACAGCTTTGCCAGCACCTAGTTCATTATTTAGACATGACCTATGTCATGAAGTGAAAATGTCCTCTCCTGGTAGACTAGAGGCTATCTAAATATACCCTGGATGCTTTACAAAATGATAATTGATAGAGTTTCTAACTTTAATTAGATAATGCAGACCCTGAGTGCCAAAGTGTTCTAGGATTGCATGATGCCTTTGTAAATTGACTAACCCTTTGGTCAGAGATCCTCTGCTGTAGAAGCCCCCATACAAGGCTCTCTGTAACCCGAGGTGCCATTCGACAGCCTTCCTCTCTAAGCACTCCTAATAACCAAGATGGCTTTTATGTATTTGTGCATGAGCAACCTGAATAGTCTTTGGATTTTGACTCATTTTTATGGGACTTATCAAGAACCAAAAGAGTATTCTATCTCCTCCTAAATAGGTTAGACAGGCTTATTCCTCTTGTCTGGTGGCAATATTTTTTAAAAGCACTGAAACTGGTGGTAAACGTCTGTAATACAAACTACTTGGGAGGTTGAGGTAGGAGAATTACAAATTCAAGGCCAGCCTGGGCAACATAGGGAGACACTGTTTCCAAATTAAATGAAAAGTGACAGAGCCCAGTAACAGAGTGCTTATGCAGCATGCTTGAGGCCTTGGGTATCAGCTCTAGCACTGCAAAAAAAGAAAGGAAAAAAAAAAGCCCACTTGTGCTTTTGCTGTCCTAATTCCAGGCTCCCTACTTGCTTTTGTGGTCTCTTACCCTGATGGCCCATCACTACTGAGAACATAAAACAGTGCTTAGTGAGTCCATTGACCTCTTATGAGGTGCTGTCAATCTTCCCTTCCAACATTTCACTTCTCCAGAGCACATCTGAATCCCGACAATTTCCTGCCTCTGCTGGAAGCAGAAATTAGCAATTATTTCAGTGCAGCTGTCGAACTTTATTTTTACCTAGTTCTTATTTATTGGCAACTACCACTGAGGACCTTAAATAATGACATACGATGGATTGTATCTCAGAACTAAAACTGGAGGTTTTGAAACAAGAGAATCTATCCCCAATTTAAACTCTCCTTTGTGCTATAGACCTCTTCCTGGGATAAAAATAAACTAAGGCAGCAGAATTTATTGCTCTTACTGGAGCTGGTCAACTAGTCAAAACCTGGATTCCAAATCTTGATGGAGACAGCTATTTTTGTGTGTAGTACATACATTTGAGTTCTCCAAGTGCTGAAATGCCCACCTAAAATGGGCATGTTAGGGAATTTTGAGTCCACTCCCACTTCCTAGAGAAGTGGCTGCTATAAAGGTTGAGTCACTTACAAAAGGAGGCATGGAGATAGGGTAGCTAAAGGAGTGCTCCAGGAAGCCATGTGCCAAGCAGATAGCTTGATCCAAAGTTGTGGCCCTCTCCAAACCATCTGGCGGGATTCAAAGACATTGTTATGAAATTCCAATGATTACTTTCTGGTTTGGGAAGTAAATAATGGAAAACTATGTAGTGGTCTTCATTCACAGAGTCACTGGCACTGCCAAGATGGCTGACCCGGGCATCAGAAGATTTGGAATGGATTTTAGTTAAACCTCACTATGGAACTACTAATCATGGTTTAGATAATTTGGTTGCTATCTTAAATCAGTATTGGCATGAAAAATTTAAAAATAAACTTTGTTGAAGTATCCATCACTTGTCAACAATGTAATCCAAGAAAGCCCAAATGACAGGCCTGGCCAAAAACCAAGGTCTCAGAGTCTCTTAATCTGCTTCAGATGAATTTATCCCAAGTTCTACTTTCCCAAGATATTTTAATAGGGTTGGTAATTATATGCCTGTTTTCAGAACCAATTAGAACATGCCCTTGCTAAAATGTGCAATCCTCATAGTCGCATAAAGTTTTCCTGATTTTGTGTTTCTACCTTGAGATGACTTAACAATTATATCATATGATTGAAGCACGCATTTGTGGAATGTATGATAAATAATTTTTTTGTGTTAATCTCACTGAACTCTGGGGTGTCCAAATATTTAGTAAAATTTTATTTTGAGGTATCTGCAAGGATATCATGAGAGATTCCCATTGAAATCTGCATACTGTATAAAACAGGCCACTTTTTGATGTGGGTGGCTTCATCCAATCAGTTAAAGGATGACTAAAACAGAAAGGTCACCCTTCCCTTCAGTAAGACAATTCTACCTGCCTGGCTGCCTTTGAACTGAGACATTCATTCATTTTTTTTTAAATTTGTTATGGATTTATTCTGAAATATTGGCTTTTTCACTGGCCTTTGGACTGGAACATGCCATTAGCTCTCTCTGGTCCCAGAACATTAGACATAGACAGGGGCTAAACCATTGGCTCTCATAGGTCTCCGGCTTGCTGGTTTTCTTTGTAGATGTTGGTACCAGGCAACTTCCATAATTGCAAGAGCCAGTTCCTTATGATAAATCTTTTTGTGTGAATACTTGTGGGAAGTATTGCAAATTTCATGTGCCCTGCAATGGAATACACAGAGTACAGTCAACCCAAGAGACAGGCTATGCAAGAGCACAGTGAGAGAACACAGGGACATGTGTTGGACTCAGAAGCCAAGTGAAGTGAGATGAGGAAGGGAGAAAGACACCCCAGAGGCACATCCCCGCCTTCCTTACTGTCCCCATTATCCTGGGTAAGTTAGCTAATCGGATCAGTTTTTCTGAGTAAATATTTCCGTGACTAAAGTCTAAATAAACAATTCAGCCAGATTCCAGTAAACCCCCCACCAATACAAATTCTAGGCATCAGGTCCTGAGGTTTTTTCCAAACAAGTAGAATATATACATATTTTATACCTATTCTGGAGTCTCTTAATATTTTTTTTCACATTTACTCATATTATTATATTCATACATTCATACATATATTATTGTGTTTACTTTTATTTATACCAATACTTTCTTTCTGAACTTAAAAACAATATTATTTTTTTCCACGACAGTGGGCATTTTTCTTAAAAAAATTTCCCCCCAAATATGTAATTTAAGTATAGTTTGTATGTTTAAGGCAACAATTTTTATTTATCCTTGACTCTGATCAACGAAGCTATAGAAATATGTGTAAGTGTGGTATTATATGGATATAAAATGGTAATAAAAATAAAATGAATTGGTTTTACATAAGAAAGAAAAATTGAAAAACTTTATGTTTATTGAATGCTCTAAATCAGAATTAATAAATAAATGAAAAAGTTTCAGGAAATCAATTAGTAATAGTTTTAAATTCACCGGCAGCTGATAATTTTTCAAGTCTCCCTTCATTTTCTAACACTTGATGTCAATGTTCAGTCCACAGTCAGCAGGTGAGAATTGTTATCTGAGAAAAAAAAACTGCTTATCAGTGTGACATATTGCTAAGTGATAATTAATATTTTGGATTGAGACAATTACCTAAAAGTATGGCTTTCACTACTTTGTTTTTAGGTCAGAGATGAAAAAAAAAGCACTGGTATTTAATATTAATCCCCGTGATATGTTTCTGAAAGAGCAGAGGAACATCCTTTATGCCCCTTCACATACAAACTCAACTAAATGTCCAGGTGAAAAATAGGTGAATGGACTAGAAACTGGTTCTAAGTGGGATGAAAATGAGTGTCCATATTGGAGAACAAAGGAGAATGACCAAATCATTCAATTACTCAGATTTCCCCAAAATAGACCACCATGAATTTCATGACTACATTTTTGCTACATGAATTACTTAGTGAAACGTAAACGTGGACTGATTTATCTAATGGGTAGGCCAAGAGGGCCATTATGTGATCGATATTAGGTCAGCCCCTGGAATGAAGTCTGATTGTGATGCTGAGGTAGCATGGCAGTACAGGTGCTAACCACAGGCTACTCTGTCCCTCCTACAAAGCCCATCAGACTCATCTTTTGTCCTTGGCCACAGCTTTTTTCCAACACCCATTGAACTCTTGGAAATTTTTTTCTTAGTAAACAAAAGTCCTGTTGTAAATGTGACTTGTTAATAAAATCCAGATTAAGATTATAGTATATATAAGAAGAAAAGAAATGTCAATCTCACTATCATTTCCCAAAACAAGCATTTATTTTCCCAAATAATATAACCCATGAGTGTACTAAGTAAAATAAGCCTGTGGTTTCTTAGGGAATTTTAAGAATTACCACCTACCCTACAATGTCACTTGACTTAGATATCAGGTAGCATTACAGCACCCAGGGGCCTGGCTCCTCATTATTTGAATGTGAAGCAGTGTTAATGTTGCCCTAGGGATCCATAGAGTACCCTGCAGTATTTCTGAAACTTCCACGTGGATACAAATCAGCTGGAGATCTTGTTAAAATGCAAATGTTGATTTAGTGAGTCTGGAGCAGGGCATGAACTTACACATTTTTAAACAAACTCTTAGCTGATCTCCGTGTCACTGGGCAATATTTGAATCTATTTTAAATCTTATTATTTTTTTGAGCAAAACAGAAAAATGTACACAGAACACAAAAGCAAGGCTTCATTCTCACCACCAGCTCATTGCTTAGGACCGTGACCGTGGCACCAAGACCTCACCTTGACCTGGAGACTTTTGACAGTCAGAGGGATGCTCCTGCTGATGCCACAGGTGACCTTCTTGCCCACTTCTTTCCTGCCTCCCTCCCCGGGGAGAGCTCCATGGACAAAGAAAAGTGTGTCTGCAGAGAAGCCCTTCCTCTCCCTCTGCCCTCTCCTTCTCTCCACCCGGCTCCTGCCATAGACCACCTTCCCTTTCTCTTCCTTCTCCAGCTCCTTGTATTTCTGCTCCCCTCCCCCTCACATATTCCATTGCCTTTACCCTTCTCCACCCCTCCAGCCATTGGCTGCATCTTCATCCTGTTTTCTCTTATTTTCTCTTTTCCCTGTTCTCTTTTCTCTTCCTTCTCACGACAATCATCTGTCCCACAAAATGACCACACTAGAAATATGCTTCAGGGATAGTGGGTACAGGGATGTGGGGAGTATGGAAACACACACACACAAACACACACATACTCACACACACACGCTTACACTCACATTCTCATACACACCCACACTCATGTACACAATTTCTCTTATACTCACACACCCACTCATATAGTTTGTAAAGTCCTACCAAGTCCAGTTACCATTAGAATTAAGGAGATAGCTATGAATGTGTGTTTGCGTGTGTGTGCACATGTGTGTGCGTGTATAAATGCACAGTCTACAAAATAGAGTTCATCATTTAATTGGGCAGCAGAGAGAACTACTGAGGTTCTAATTTTGTTCGGGGTCTCCCTCTTCAATTCCTTGCCATGTTCATTTAAGACTGGTGTGTGGCTTTGCCCTTCACCCCTAAGTTCTGCAGGACTGCTTGAATGCAGCCTATTCTGTCTCTTTGGTTTATTTTTTCCTCCAGTGTAAACATAATCAGTTTCCAGAGGATTCTAAAAATATTCAGCAATTAAGTAAGGCAAGGTTCTGCAAAACGTCCGTCAGCTTGACTCAAGCCCTGGGTCTAGTATGTTCTGTCATGGATTCTGCCTGCCTCTCAGAGTGCCGCCGGAGGAACGCCCACTCTCCATCTCTCTGTGATTTCCTTGGGGTCCCTTTGCACTTAGACCTTGGGGGTTTGCCCCATCCCTTCTTTGCCCTTCCCTTGCCTCACAGCTTTCCTTTGAAGTGAGCCCTGGGAGCTCTTCCTAGGAGAGCCAGTTTCCTTGCACAGGCTGATCTGGAGTAAGCCTTTGCGGTAACGGTAATGGCAGGAGCCACAGATCCAGAGCCAACAGACTGCTGTGCTGGGCGGCAGACGGATCCTCCTTTCTTTGCATCTTACTCACGTTTACACACAGTGCTGCTCTTGTTTGGTTTCCAATTTCCTTTTGTAGTAATGATAGCATTCCTGTAAGTGCCCTAACCCAATCAGCAAGAGAGGGCTCCAGGAACCAGTTCTTACACTGATTCTCCTGTAAAACACTGACCCCCATTCTATGTCCAAAATGAATGCTTCCATTTATTGTAAATTTCATTTACATTAAATTGTTTTAAAAAATAAAAGCTCAATTAGAATGAGTCATTCTGCCTATGACAATGTGAGAGGAAAATACTCCTTCTGATCCTTCTTTTATGTAATACGGGCTAGTATAATTTCATTGAATAAAGTTATCTAACAAATATTGGTCCAACTATCTTACATTGGTGTAAATTATGGAGTTTTGGATAACAAATCCAGCGATATAAATTTTGAACTGACCCTCTCTGTAATGGTAAGATAAGTAACTTCAATCCCCTTGACTATCAGGAGGAGATGCTCTGTCTCGCCTTCCAGACAGAAGCAGATGTGCCACCTGAGCTTGCAAAACACCCCGTGTCTAGGTACAAGGTAAGCACCTGGAGAATCAGCCTTCTGTGGAAAAGTCTCTTCTTTTTCATGGCTGTGAATGGACACATAGTTCCCAAGTCTACGAAGGCATCTAAACAGAGTCTAGGATTCATGATTTTATTTTGTTAAATGGTATTAAAGGGAAATTTTTCAGTAGCCGTGGAATTGGTCCTAAGATACAAAGGCAAAATAACAGCTTTGTCTACAGTTTTTCTTCCTTTCCAAAGTCTTTGGCTTCGAGGAATGTTCAATTTCCACAACTGGGAAACCTTTATCTTTAGCCATACAATTGAATCATATTATACTAGCATGCCTTTGGCCAAGCAAGATGCCTCCAGATGAATTAAGTGATATGTAAGTCATGGTATGTTTGTTACTTGGGGACAAAAACATGCCTTCCACTTTTGTCTATTAATTATCTAATAACAGAAGCATTTCCAAAATACTATAAAAAATAAAAATATGCTCCACACATTCTAAATTCCTTCAGCACATAACACATGAGATTGTCTGATATAGATATTTCCCTCCATCTTAAAATATCTACATCCCTTGGCACTGTAAGCAACAAATTTTGAATTCTCCCGGATCTCACTGGATGCAGAGCTCTGCTTGCTCTGCTGGCTCTGCTGAGCCTACTTCCAACATTCATGTGGCCCAGGTTTGTTGTCTTTATTTCCTTCTCTTATTTGAGCTCTAGGATCCAATGAGTCACTCCGTGTTTAGCAACCCGTTTTAAATATTGTAATCTCAACAATCACCTTCGGCTTAACATATGCAAATTTTTTTACAAATACAGATGTTTAAGCAAATTTTATTCCCAGACCTGCATGCCCAAGTCTTCCTCACTTCAGCAAATGATCTCTTATTAATCTACTTGCCTAGTCTCAAAATGCTCTGTGACAGTTTTCTGTTGCTTTCCCACTCAGTGTTCGTATATCAGCAATTCCTGCCAGGTTACTCTTCTAAACACACTGAGTTCCAGCTCTCACTCCCTTTGAGCCAGAACCTCTCTCTCAGCTCACAATAAATGCTCCCCTTGTTTATGGAGATATCTTCCTAGGTAGGTTCCACGTCGACAATCATGCTCCCGGAGAGATTAATGTCCCAGAGAAACACGAACAACATTAGAATTGAATGATAAAAGTATCTTCTTTTGTTCATAAGCAATATAAGTATTTTTCTTTATTCAAAAATGTTTACAAACTTTTATTCACCATGCCAGCTTTTAAATTCCCTTACCATAGTCCATGAAGTCCCATGTCCCTGGCCAAAGCCTGTCTGTCACTCTGGCTTCATTACTACACTCATCTTTATCCATGGAAACCATGGCCATACACCTTCCCCTTCAGGAGATTTGCAATGGCCATTTCCTAGTCTGAGGGCTGCTTTGACTGCGTGGTGCTGTAGTTCAGGGCAGCATTTGTGGGAGAGTTTTTCCATATTTCCCCGTGTTAAGTCCCACAGCTCTCTCTTTGCACCCCTCGTCATGCTCCATCCTTCTAGACAGCCTCCTCACTACCTAATATCAGAGCAGATACTTGTTTGAATATGTTGAGAATCCACACCCCTCCAGGACATAGGCAGTGAAAGCAGTGGGCATTATGCATCCTGCTTAACACTCCAAGGCTTCTGGGACATCTTCTCCTGTGCAGCAGGTATGCACTGATAAAATTTCTGGACAAACAAATGCTTGTATGGAGAGATGATACTTGATTCATAAAACTCCAATTTGAAAATGATGAATAAAAGTAAAAATGAGATGGAAATGACTGTGAGGGCAGTGATCATTTAACTATAAAATGAGAATACAGTTTGAATTATCCAAAGAAAAATTGGATATAATTACCCCATTGATTATTCCCTTTTCTATTTCAGTGAAACAATGGATAATCAAAATTGGATATTTCTTCATAATTTCATAACACAAATATCCACCTAGTTGTTGTGCAGACACCATGCTGGCCCCTGGTAAGTGATTCCCTGGTGTTCCTAACTACCACAGTATGGTGAAGATGATGAGGTGACCTTGACCAGAGAGACTGTCATCACAAAAGGAGCAGGCTGTTATTATGTGACAAAGCTAATGGTACATTGCTACCATGATTATCATATATGAGAAGGATCACAAGGCAAGGAACTAGGATGGCCTTCAGAGTTATCCACTTGGTGACAAGCAAGAAGACTAGAACCTCAGTTCCATAAGAGCAAGGACCTGAATTCTACCAACAATCAATGAGCTTGGGAGGGTTTCCATCTGCAGAAGGAGCTCACACCAGCACACAGCTTGATCACACCCCTGTGAGACTTTCACACAGGACCTGCTAAGTCAGCCCAGACTGCTGAATCACAGGGACTTTGAGAGGACCAGCCACCAAGTTTGTGGCAATTGCTACAAACCAATATACAACTTATTTACAATGTAAAAATGTTTTAAAATGTAAAACTGGAAAACTAGAACAAAGATTTTTAAACTATAAAAACTTAAATGTAAAATTATTGTTCAGAAATATCAAGGTCTCCCCTGAATCACTTCAGAAGCAGCACTAGGAGAAGAATGAAGATTTTTATCTTTTCTACCAGATTAAAAATTAGATCACAGTATAGCTAGAGGCATTTGTGCAAATTCATAGCAACTGCATATTTGATATAGTGTGTATTCCTCTTTGATTATATGTATGTTTCTTTGGGATCAGATCAGGTCATAGAATGTGTAAGGTGTTCTTTTGTCAAAAATAATGTACTTGTTATTTCTTTTACAAGAATGAAAATAAAATCTGATTGAATTTTTCAAACAACCATACTGCAATTTTAGACATCTAAATTGCTCTTCTGCTTCAGGCAATGACAACCAAGTTAAACCCTGGAGTTTGGAGAATACTTTAGAGAATTTTTTTGCATTTCATCCTTTTATTTTAAAAAAATGCTCTTGAAAACCTGTCAATGACAGTAATGCAACTGTGTTATTTGAAGGTATCCATGCAGTGTAGCCGCAGTGACTTTATACAATACATGCTTCTGCCTTGTATGATCCCCACATGTCTGGGAAACTTTCTTTGGAAACCCTTTGTAAGTCAATCCTTCCAGACTCTGAATTATTAGATATTATGCACATAATTATAAATCTTCTATTCAGCTTATATGAAATAAATATCACTACGTACATGCCATTTTTACAAGAGTGTTTATAAAATTAAAAATACCAATTCCATAGAGTTATTAAAACATTGCAGTTAGATAAGAACTCTACAAGGTTCTTTAAAATGCAGGCTAAAGAAAATTACTGCAAATGAAAATATGTCACTTGAACTCCCTGACAGTAAAGGTAATAAAATGGAAATAATGAGTTCCATAGCTCTGACTTTAAATGAAAAGAAACATGTCATTTCTTTTATCAGATGACAAGCTCCTGCAAAATGTGAATAAATGTAAGAACATTTAAAAGTAATACTGGTTTTAGCATTTTCATGATTAGTCATTTGATTTATTTCTACAAGTACAAAAGGGGAAGCACTGGAAAATACTCACATTTATATATATTTTAATTGTTTCTATAACATTTCTGAGGTCCTTGGCCTGTACCACTGAAGGTCTGGGGTGCGGTTGAGGAAACCCAACAGCATTCCGGGTACAGCCATGGGGTGTCTTTCATCACAGTGAGAACCAGCCCCTGGATTTGGTAATCACAGTGCCAGGGTGGGCAGTGTCAGGACACATGCTGAAGTCGGAGTGGAAGGTGGAAGGGGGTCAGAGGTCTGCGGGTGGTAGGCAGAAGGTTCACATCAGAAGAAATGGTGGCAGTGCCTGTCCTAGTGGAGGATAAAAGCTGGTGTGGTGTTAGAACAGGGAGGGAAGTGCAGCCAGAAGCTTTCAAGAGTTCAAGGTGATGAGAGCCCAGATCCCATGGACCTCAGAGAGCATTTGGACCTTAGGTGTAAACATGAACTGCCTGACACGTGTCCTGTGCAGAAGACTCTGGGAGCTCATGGGCAGTCTGTGGGCCCACAGCAGCAGTGCTGTGGGCCAGGGGGCTGCTGCCTTCGTTCAGGTAAGAGAAACCAGGTTAGTGGAATGGAAGATGGGCTCCCCCAAGGTTCAAGATGTATCTTAAGAACAGGCTGGTTGATTGTAAAGTGCATGATAAACTATGATTCTTAAGGTTTGGGTTTGATCAAGGGTGGGCAGCTTTGCTAACTGAACAAACTGGGAAGATGGTGGGAGCAGCAGGAGCGCCCTGTGTTCCAATGACTTGAATCTGTCTGTAGATGAGCTGTTCACTGTAATTGTGATGCGATTATTGGCTTCCTTATATAATAAATGTAGTCTTATCTCCCAAGTATACAAGTCTTTAAGTATAATATTTAAATAACGTTTTTGCCAAGCTGGTGCTCTCCCAACTAAAATTCTCTACAGTGGTGGTCCCTTACAGACTCACATTAAAATAACAGATTTGGTTAAAATCTATTCATGTGACTTAATATTTCATAATTAGATAAAAATAATCTGTCATAAATTATAAAATTTCATGTAACTCACCACACTGAAATGTAAACTTAGAGACATTTTTGAAAGGCAATAAAGACTGACTGACTTATTTAAAGGTTAACAACAGAAAGTATAAGACATTTTACCACTTTCCCACAAAAGGGGGTTAAAACCTCTCTTAACTTACTTTATTAATATTAAATTATGTTAAATGATTCATATAGATTCAAAAATGATATGTATAAACTTCATAAAATAATATTCAAGAAAGACAAAAAATTAGTTTCGAAAATAAAGCAACTTACCTAAAATTTTCAAGAGACCACCTCACCTAAGTTGAATCTCTGCCTCTCCACTCATTTCATGTTAAGATAAACATTAAAGTTCTTTTAAAATTCAGTTCAAAGATATATATTTATTATAAGGATTACTGAGCTCTTAAACAAAAAAATTCTATATATAGCGAAATAAAGGTTTGGAATTACAAATATATATATGGTTCATAGCCATTGCACAAACTACATAAGTTTTTACTCTTGTTAATTTCATTTTGTATTTTTTTCTTATAAACTTCACCATTATTGTCTGTCAATGTCTTACTAAAGTAAATTAATAAGTCCATCATCTGTAGGACAAACAAGATGTAAGGATGACTTCCAATATTTATACTGACTGCATTTCATTATCTGCTTGCTCAGCTTATTATTAATGGCAAACATTATATCACTCAATTGGTCAGAACTGAGCCTTCTCATTTCATGGTGTCCTTTGAAGTTCAACTACAATGTTGATGCTGAATATCTTCACATGCCTAACAGGTGACTTTGGCTAATTTTCCTGACCAAGTAAAAATACTCATTAAGTCATTTCTTACTGTATTAATCCTGTTAATGTCCTGGGCCATCCTCTATCATTTAAAACTAATAATGCTCCATTTTATACTGGCTTTTCTTTTCAATAATTTCATGATCAATATCATTGATCACCAAACAGGTATTCCTTATAATCCTCAAGGCTCAGCTCTTATAGAACACACTCATTTGTCCCTGAAATGACAATTACAAAAACAAAAAGAGAGGGGAAGATAGAACCCTACAAAATGGTTTGAATCATGCTCTCTTTGTTTTAATTTTTTTAAGTTGTCATGCTGAATGTCACACTGCTGCTGAGGGACACATGCCCCCCATTGCAATAAGTCTCACAGGCTTGGTCTGGTGGAGAAACTAACAAACAGGACAATGGAGTGGACAAGATTCAGTAATCATGAGGGAGAGGCCATGCTTGTGTCTTTCTGTAACACACAGCTCATCCTATCTGACTACCTGAATGTGCTGTTCAGTATCACCATGGAAGAGTCCAGGCCACAGTACAAACAACTGAAGAGCAAGATGCATCAGACAGCAGGGAAGCAGGTGCTGTAGCTATGCTGATTTTATTGATCTGGCAGGTAAATGGAGTCCATGGGGAAATGTACTGGAATAGTTTCAGCTCTACCAGTCTTCCCCAGGCTTCCTTATCCACATCCAGGGAGAGGCAGGGCAGGACAATCTGGAAGTAAAGGTAAACTTTCCTAAAGTCAGTGGCCCCAGATTCCATACTGTCCCACTGACCCAAATTAGACTTTCAAAAACTTGTCTAAGACTTCAGCTGAGGGCTGGGGTTGTGGCTCAGTGGTAGAGCACTAGTCTAGCCCGTGCGAGGCCCTGGGTTCAATACTCAGCACCACATAAAAATAAATGAATAAAGGTATTGTGTCCAACTACAACTAAAAAATAAATATTAAAAAAAAAAAAAAAAACTTTAGCTGAATTCTTTTAACCCTTTTATTTTCATCTGTTCCTTCTCTGCTTTGCCACAGGTAAACCAGTTTTCAGATTCCAGCTCCCCTTGGAATGGGCTCATCATTCTTTAAATTAAAAACTAATTGGTTTCCTAGCATCCTAGGTGCCATGATGGGTCCAGGAGAGTCATTACCTTTAGCCATCTTTGGTTAGGGTAGAGGAATGTGCTTTCCATCCCTCTGCGTTTCACGTGAAGAATGACAAACTGTGGGTGAAGAAGCGTCCAGGGGGCACTGGAAGCATCATCTGGCAGCCAGACATTTTCAGCACCTGAGCAGTAGTAGTATGAATTCACCTCTTACTTTCTCATTGCATCGGCCACCTAAGACCTTGAGGTGATCATTCACTTTGACCTTTTGTCAGTGAGGAAGCTGGGGCCCTGAGAGGTTAATCACAACATACTGTTTAGGTTACAGCACCAGAGTGTGAACGCCAGGATTCAAAGTTGAAATTGTGCTTATAAGCATCATGATTCAGATCTGAAATGTCCCCGAAAGGCCCAGCCACATTTGATGCTGGGAATTTGGAGAATTGTTTGGATCATGAGGGCTCTGGCCTCCTTAGTGGACTGATAATGTGATGGCATTATTTGGGATTGGTAGAAACTGTTAGAGGTGGGACCCATTTGAAGGAATGAGACCTGGGACCAAACCCCTGGTGAGTGTATCTCATCCCTGGCTCCTCTTTCTTTCCCTCCCTGGTTGCAGTGTGGGGAAAAGTTTTGGTGTTCTACCTCCTGTGGGGCTCACAGTGATGGAGCCAGCTGACCATGAACTGAAAACTCCGAAGGGACTGGATAAAAGAAATCTTTTCTCCTTTAAGTTGTTTATGTCAGGTGTATTTGGTCACAGTGACAAAAAGATGAGTAATACATAAGCATTATATTATACTGAATCTATGTTCTAACAGTTATTTGTAAATGATCTAAGTAAGTAGGTTAAATAAACTAAGAAGCTCAACATTCTCATCATTACTATTACATAATCATGGAAAGGAGATGACAATAGTCTTCCCAGCTCAAGTTGTGAATTCAGTGTGAGAATAAATCCTAAGAACCTATGGTGACATGGAAACCTCAAGAAGAAGTCTGTCTCCTCCAGTATGCATATGATTTTGGTAAATTCAATTTGTCAGCTCTAATTTTGTAGTTAATGGTAATGTCTTTATCATGATTTGGGACTTTGCAGATACAAAGATTGCTCCCTACCCAAAATTATGAGTCAGAAAGAAAAAGCATTTTTTCAAGCAAAATTTTTTCACTGAGATAGTCTGAGAATAAAATATTGAAAGAGAGGTTTGTCAATGGGAATAAAAACAGCACTGAATTATAACCGTGACTGAAAACTAAGTTAAGATGCACATCAGTTAATTGCTGGAGAAAATGTATAGATTCATATTAAACCAGCATGAGCACTTCTGAAATAGATATTTAATTTAGAAGTATGATTTGAATTTCTATATAATGAAAATGTGATGAAAAGTTTTTAATATAAATATGTACCTAATATATAATAACTTTATTTCTAGTACTGTAAGAAATACTGTTATTTCCATGTATGTGTCCTAGGAAGTCTTCAAAGAGTATGTCAACATATTGCACTGTTCTCTGAATAGCCACAAAACATCAAGGGCATCTGAATCATGTTGTCTAAGTCAATTACTCCAGATTAACTTGAAAGAGAAAGAGATTACCACAAATCAGCAAAAGCAATCAACAGAAGCTCTTCTGGCAAAATGCAGTATATATTACTTCACGTCAGAAGTTAATGATCCTAACTGGTTAGTAACCTTTGAGGGCTGGATGCAAAGTTTGCAGAGATTTTATATAAAATAGCCATTTGAATAATGTTTTGATCAGACAGATAGATCTCTTAATTTTATCAAGGAGATTATTATAGACACTATAACAGTAAATTGAATAAAATATGACAAATCACTTTGGAAATACCCATTAATTCACACTTAACTTTAAACATTGATTATAATAAAGGGACATATGTAGTTAAATAACTTTTTTTTTCTGATTTTCTTTTTGCAGTCCTGGGATGGCACCCAGGGCCTCATGCATGCTCCGCAAGCACTGTACCTCGAGCCACATCCCCAGCATTCTGAGAGTCCAAGGACAGCTTCTGCCAGTTTTATCAAGAAGATGATATGCCAGAAATATATATAAAACAGCAGCTATATAATAATGATGACCATTATTTCTTTTACAGGGGGTCAAGAAGTGCATTGTCACAAAGAGTTCACTTGCTAAAGTAAATCCAAATTGAAGTTTACCAGCAATTAGCAGAGGGTACAAACAGAAACCTGACACAGACCCATCAGCCCTTTCTAGAGGAGCCTCAGGGTCACCAGATTCAGCTTGATAATGATTCCCAGGCAAGGCCTACCCCCACATGTGATCTGTTTAGGAGTTGGAGTAATGGGAGAGTTAACAGTGTGTGCAACATGTCGGTTAATGGGAAGCCATTTAGCTTCAGGCTTACTTTTTATACTTAAATCAGAGAGGAACTTTGTGAAAAAAGTGACCCCTTCCTCCAAACATCTGTGATCTATACATTTATGAATTCATGGTTTATTATAATTAGCACCTAGATAGATCGTGTAAGTTCTACTACTTTAATTTTAGCTGAGAATTCCTTTTTTTGTCTTGCTTTTGTTAAGGATCATTGCTATCTAGCAATCACCAATTTTTCTTTCCACAAGAGCTAAAATGATAGGGAGATACGAGAAAGCACTTTGACATGAGCTTTATATCATCCACATGAATATTTTGTTGTTTTTCGCAAAGAACCATCTCTTAATAATTCTAGAAATACAATTTAAATTTCATCTCATTAAAATTATGATAAATATTTTTAATATGTTTCATAGCTACGATACTGAATTGTTGCCAGCATGAATAAACAAATTCGCAAGGATCAGATATCAGAGTATGATTGATACATTTAAATCTTAAAGAAAAAAAAAGCAGGAATTGAAAGTAAGCCAAAGCAATGAGACAATAAAAATGGATGACAGATATAAACTCTCAAAATAAATTTCCACAGTTGAAAGGTAGAGTGATTAAAAGTGGAAAGTCACCTTAGAGAAATAACTGACATGTCATATTCAACCTCATGGTTCACATTGCTTTCCAGTCTTTGATGAAGAGGATGCTCTGGGGAACTGTATTTTTCACTGCTTTGGATTTCTATAGCATTGAGTTTACATTTTACTTAAATAGTAGAACACCTAAATGATAGGACACACACACACATGAGCAAGAGAGCAAATTTTTGAACACAGGGAATGAAGAATTTGTTATAAATATTGAAATACCTTATTGCTTTAAGAAACGGGAATCTGATATTACAACAAGAGTGAAAGTAGTAGGAAGTCTGAAATATTTCTCACCAAATATACCTGAACACACATGCCATCCGAAGGGCATTTTTCTCCTCTGTAAGTGGAGTCTCTGGCAAATTGCAGGCTCTGAGGCCATTTACACTCTCCTGGAAAAGCTTTCAGGGACAGTTGGCAGCTTCTGAAGGCTGTAACTAAAGCAACTTTCCCTTTGACCAGCAAATGACCCTTGGCACCTCAACGCTGTTCCAAGGAAGAAGATAAACCAGAAAATTCCTTTGATTGCTCTGCAGCAGTCATATTAAAAGTGAAAAGCAACAACAACAAAAGAAAACGGTTTGAAATGCTTTGCCATCCAGCAGAAGTTTTCCAAGTAAGTTCTGGCTACAAAAGGAATACAGCTTACCTGGTCTCTGGTTTTGTAAAGTTACTCTGACCTAGAGACAGAGACATCTCTGAGAGAGATCACCAATGTTTTCTAAAACTGCATTTCATTTGGAATTGATAAACTGTAATTGTGTATATTTATGCGGTACGCTGTGAGGCTTTAGTGTACTCACAGGAAGTGGAGGGATCGCCTGGAGCTAATTAGCAACCCACCGCCTCCAACACATTTGTGGTGGGAAATACTGCTAAATTTCACTTTTAGCACAGGAAGGATAAAATATTCATTGTGTGTTCCCAAGAAAGCAACGGCTCACAGGAGGAAGGCAGTGTTTCCTAGTGTAAAATATAAACACACTGCATCAACGAGAAGAATTTCAACTTCAAGACGCAGAATGCCTTGCTGGAACTGGAATATCCCATGAGGAAAATCAATCATCCTGTGTGGAAGGGTGTCCAGCAGACAGTGTGTGTCCACATGTGGCTTCACGGGACTCCCTCTTGTTCCTCCCCTGGTCTCTGCCCTGCGTATCCTGTGGACTTGCTCTCAGATCCTCAATGCCAAATGCTCCCATATATTCATGTCCAAACTCCATTCCAGAAAATTTAGTGCACGGATATCTCCATGACAATCTTCTTAGGATAAAATAACTGAGACATGCCAATGGAGAAGGCAAAACCACAGAAGAAGAAAGTCCAGATGTCATCAGGCAGGCATACTCTCATCTTCCTGGCTGGAATTGGAAACCAAGGACAACCACAAGCCACTGGCTGGGAACAAAGATAGAGGCATTGTAGGGTTCTTCTCATGTCTTCCATTCACTGTCTTCCGACAGCCGGTGGTAGCCAAGGTCTGGAGAAACATTTATCCACATTCAGAACACTCCCTGAAGCTAATCGCAATTTCGCTACAATATAATTGGGAAATGATCTTCTCGATACGTACTTTGGGATCTTTACGCTACTTTAATCAAATGTGGTTACTTTTACACTTTAATTATCAGATTCCTATGGTAAGATATTTTTAACTTCAGTTTTTGCAGTTTTTACAATAAGTGACTGATGTTAGTTTAGATCGATGAAATTGATGGCCTAGTTTAACAGCAAATCTAAGAAAACATCCATTTAATTTATTTGCTACTGCTAATGAGAAAGGAAAGCATTTTAGTGCAAAGCTCATTTTCCATCCTGCACTTCCGTAACACATCTATGTATGCCGTAGTGTAACCATCTGTTTAAGGACCCATTTGAGTCCACATGACACCTATTACTTAGATTTATAAGACAGGTAATATTTAGCCAAATTAGCAATCAGAATGCCTGAATGTTTTAACATCATTTATAATTAACTGCTCAGTGAGACAACAAACAGGAACAGCAGCCGCAACAAAGCTCCGATTAGGCCTTCGGAAAGAAAGTAATTCAAGTTTATGGAAGGCCCCAAACTCACCTTCAAGCTGTAGACTAACATCTCAGCACACACTGAGTGGCCCAAGCACGCTAGCATCCTCAAGTTCAGCACAGGTACCTGATACTTCTGAAAATGAGGCCTCCTGCAAAACCAACCTCCAGGAGTCAGGGAAATTCAGAATCAGACTTGAACTCACAGTTGTATTTATGTCCACACTGAATCCAGAATCCACGATGCAGAAATTCTCGAGTCACTGTTTCTGAAATGTCTCCAGTGCTCTTCTTCTGTGGCCGGTACTTCTGTATCACCAAATGATAATAAAACACAGCCATTCACACTTGAATCTTAACAGCAGGGCACAGCTGGCAGCCCAAATACTTCCTTTCACAGATGAGGAAACAGGAGATCTGAAAGAAAGATTTGAGTTTACTCAGAAATTAGTAGCGAAGCTAGGGAGAAAACTATGCTTTTACTACGTTGTGCTGGCTTTTCAACGACTTTCTACTTTATGAAAAAACAAGTCTATGGTTATAAAATCTAATTCATATTATAAGATGAAAAAAAAGTTCTTTAAACTTTCCAAATAATACAAATCACTAGTAATGTTAGGAGGAATATTAATGGTAGCCATTAGGATTTACTTTGTGTTCACCTTTCACGAGGCATTTTAAAGCATCATCATTGCTAATTACAACATCTGAGGTTCACAAGATTGTCTCATTTTTACACAAATATACACATCTTTGAATTTATTAAAGATTCGTCTATATTCATAGACAAGTTGGAAGGATTCAAATCAAGGTCCTTTGTGGGAATATGGAAACATTTTCTTTTCATATCTCCTGGGAATTGGTTGTTTTTGAGTAGAGTAAGGGAAAGCTCAGCAGTTTGCAGGGTGTGGGAGCGACAGCCATTGCAGCTACATTATGTGTCTTTAACACCAAGTTTGTTCTCCCTTCACCTCCTCATCCAGCTGCTTCTCTGAAGCTGCTGGGCCCTGAGAAAGCTGTTCATTACAGCAATAGTGGTTGGATTTATGCATCTTCTGAATAAAAATGACTGGGACCTAGCTAAAACCAGTACTCAGGATGATAATTTATTGACTCAGTTTGAGCCTGAGTCAACAGACATAAAGTGTAGATGAAGGAATATAGAAAGATGTAATATATTCCTCAATAGAACATTCATCCTTGAAGGAGGAGACACCACGCAGAGTGAGCAGCATGGAGAAACACTGGAGACTTTGTGATAAAGTCTATTAGGACCAGTCTTCGTGATTCCAGGTATTTGGGGTTACAGGTGTAGCCCATAGAAAAAGGTTAGCTTGGAGGTTTCCAGGACTCAGGGATCATCCATCTATGAGTATGAAGTTCCTGGTGATCCTCTGTAAACATTATATCAGTTAATAATAACTGTGTTGTGCACTTAATTTTTTTAAGAAGGTAGATCTCATGTTCAGGATTTACATTAAAATAATTGTGATAGGGTGAAATATTTCCATGAAGCTGTATTAAAAATTGGATTGAGCACAAATTAGTAGCTCTTAATGTTAGGGAAGCATATGTGAGTTTTGGTGTGCATTTTCTTCATTTCTTTGTATGTGTGAATTTGATTCAAAACAAAATTCATCCATAAAATAACAAACAATATAAATGTCGCCGGTTCAAATGCATACACATTTTGATAAATAAATAAATATAGACTCGACTTCAAAGGTTTCAAATTTATTTCATGTGAAGCATAAATCTGAATGTGAAAAATGAAACAAAAATTTTAGAACATAGTAAGGAAATAATTCTTTGTCATCTTAATTTATTATTGTATTGTTTTGCTGTTTCTTCTATTCACTGAACAATCTTTATAGTACTGTTGTAAATAGTGCCTGTTCTTTTCCTTTACTGAGACTTCTAAAGGAGTTTTTATATTGTTCTGGGTACTTTTCATCTCTAGGATCCCTGGTCTGGTTCTTTTTATAATTATTATGGTAACACTCATGCATCAAGAAGTGTATCTGAGAAAAACTTAATCACAGATGAACTCAGTGAAAGACCTAACTCAATGAATTGAGCGAGAACATGAATGAACTAATTCATCTCTGAATAATTGCTTAAGGGATTACCAGGTCCAGTTCTCCACATTCATTCTCAGGAAAGCACTTTACAATTATCCAAAGCAGGAATAGAGCTGAGGTGGCTTTTCCTTTTATATTTCAAACCTGCAGTGAACTTGTGATACAAAAGTTATGTACATTTTTGTTCTTTAACTTCAAGGGAGAATTTCAGTAAAAATAAATAAATAAATAAATAAATAAATAAATAAATAAATAAATAAAATTTAGACAAACATTGCTTTCAAGTGTAGATGAATGGTGCTGCACATCTCAGCCACTCTTTCTCCTGGTGAGACCAGCAGACCTCACAAGGAACCATGTGGCCGTCCTTCAGTCTCAGATGAAGGCACAGGCTGGGTGTCAAGTGCACTGGGGAGGAAAGATATCCTGCAGAAGGAAGCACACAGTGTGCTAAAAGATACTGTGCAGGTGCTTTTTCTCTTGATATTTTTGTTTATTCATAAATATATGTGTTTTTTTTTTACCCATAGAGGTCTGTGAATTTATATAACAATAAAGATACCAAAGAGAGGAGCCAGGATGTATATCAGAGTGAATTTCTTTATATTGAAACTAAGTTAATACTGACTTGAACTACATTGTTTTAAACGGAAATGCATTTTCATATCACATGAGCTGGCAATTATACATGTATATATACGTACACACTCACAAATGTATATATGAATACGCAAACAAACACAAACACATGCACATTGCCCTTGTGGAGATATAAAAGCATGAATCTCATTATTAATAGGACAACTGCAGAGACAGGTGCATAACAGGAGCTTCTTGAGCCAGGAACCATGTATGTACATGGCAGTGGGGAGGAGGTGGGGGCTGAGCAGCTTCTAGTTAGAGGCTGCAGAACTCCAAAAAGAGGACAGATAGGCCAAGAAGGCACAGGCAGTGAGAGAAGACAGAGCTCATTGGACACATGGAAGAGCAGGGCAGGCATATGTGAGGCTAGGGAAAGGAAAACTCTAGAAAATCATTGATAGGAAGAGAATAACTCTCATATTCTGACTAAACCTGATAATTATGTCAATTATCCATTTCTGGGAACCAGTCACCCTAGAAGCTGGTTACCCAAGCATTTGCTGTGTATCGATACAGCCTGAGTCCCACAGGCTGGCTGGGCAGGTCTGACTCCATGTCTCCTGTGAAGTTGCCCTCAGACAGCTGCTGAGGCTGGCCTGCTGGGAAGGCTGCACCACCCTGGCCTCTATGGAGGCATTCCCTCAGAACATCTGGAAGCGGGAAGGTGCCCCAAATCACTTGGCACTGTGGCCTTTCTCACAGCAGGGTCCCGAGGCTGTCAGTCCTTTGATTGAGGAGTTTGGAGTCTTCCAGGGCTCCTGTCCCAAGGAGTCAGGATGGGAGCTCAGGATTCCTTACCACCTTGCCTCCAAAGTCACAAGTCTCCTACTGGTTACACAAAGCAAAACCAGAATCCAACCCAAGGCACAAACTACTCCAGCACGTGTCTTAGTTACACTGTGGACCCTGCTGCAGATCAGCTCTATGGAGTTGGAGAGGAGAGGAGCCTCATTTAGGGTGGGGGACTGCTGGATATGTAGGCAGTCCAGACCCAGGTACAGGCAAAAACTGTACAGAGTAGAGCACAGAGGACAAGGACACCCAGAAAGTCAAGTCAAGAGGATCCCATTGGGCATAAACATGGGAAGAGAAGGCCAGCAGCCCCGGACTTGGGTTTATATGATTGGAGAGTGATCTAATAACTGAGATGTGGCTGGAAAATCCCACGCTCTTCACTTTGTAATAAAGTCTTTATTCAACCCCCCAGAAGGGCTACTGAACAGACAGTGGGTTGAGTGGACCTCACTCCTTCCTGCACTGAGGTCAAGATTCTACTGTTTCCAAGGACAAAAGCAGATAAGGCATAACTCTATTCCATGACTAAATTCACATGCCGAGAATATGTAGCTTGTAATCTGGAGAAATAACTTAGAAGAAATTTTTACATCAAGTGCTTGGAATCTAGATTTTTGATGTTTCATATTGAACTAAAATCATATGAAACCATTTTTATAAGTGTCTCTTCATTTATCAGTCTTCCTTATTTTTATTTTTGTATGTGAAACATGCTTAATCTTTCAATTTTGAATGACAAAATAAATGAGTCCATTTAGCACATCATGTTTTATGATTAAAACAATTGAGCTTAAAATTAAAAAAAAGTCTTTTACACCTCATAGATTCATTTTTTTTTCTCAAAATTCAAACAAACTGCAGTTTATCTGTCTACCTTCATATTAAGTTTGGTGATTGCAAACTTATTTTTAAATGAAGCACAGAATGAGCAAGTCATTCTCTGGGGACACGGTGATGGTAAATGAGTTTCATTGATATAATACAGCAGTATCTATTCGGGGCTGAGATCTGAGGGTAAAGATAGAAGAATGAAGAAGTGCCAGGAGAAGGGTATTGGAGAGGGAGGAGGCCCTGGAGGAGGCTGAGAGCGGGACCCAGGCTGATGGGGAGGGAGGGAGGTCAGGATGTGCTGAGCCCAGGCAGGTGGATGGAGCTGGGCAACCTCCATCCGCTCCCAGCCCCTTACCTCGGCTGCCACTGACTGCTCTGTATGCAGCTGTCATAATTCTCCTCTTGAATATTGTATTAGGTCACATATTTCCTTGGATGTAAGACTCCTGGCTTATGAGTTCCATCTAAAGTTCTGAACAAAGAATGTCAGGAAAATAGATGTGCTCAAGGTATTTTTACCAGGTATTGCCACATTCTTATAAGTAACATACAGCAAATACTTTTATTGTAAACATGAGCTTTGTTAATTTTGAGTTTTTTTAACAGAAAAGAATAAAAGTAAAACATTAAGAAACTGTAAATGTTTAAGATCGGCAACCATGATTTAGATAAATTATATCAACATGATCTAAAATGTTAATTCACATCATTCAATAATTTTAGGAGTAAAATATTTGTATTCTTAATTGTTTTCCTTAATGAGAGTATTTTACTGTTGCATATGCATTTATTCAAACAGATAGGTGCTATTTCACATCTCTCTTTTATTTCTTATTTTAGAATTCACAATTTTTTTCTATTGAAGCATATCATTGGTATAAACAATTCCAGCTCTCAAGAAATTTGGTAATTTATTACTTAACTGTCACTATGAAGCTTTTTAACCATCACTTAACTGCACTGGTAAAGTAACAAGATTCTCAGAACAGGAGCAGTTTCCGGCATCTCTAACAGTGAAGCAGGTCTGAGTGTTACTGCAGGCACAAGGCCAATGGGAGAGCCAAGAGGCCTAAGAACTTGGCAGGGAAGGTTTATCTTGCTCTTCTTACAGACACTGGTCCAAAATTGCACTGGCTGGCGAAACTCGGGAAGTGTGAGGTGGCCCCTGATGTTCACAGCACATGGAAACCCACTAACTAACCCAGGAATCTGAGGCCATTTTTGTTCTGTCGACATGAACTCCCTCTTTGTGCCCAGTAGGCTCACATGCGCATCTGTGCCTTAAGTCTAGAACCTTCAGTGATCTGCAGACTCTAACATCCAATTGCTTGGCCTCCTGTTGGATGAGCATCTCTCATATTGAATGTGTCCAGCACAGTGACCCGAATACTTCTCCCACCAACCTCCAAACGTGCCTCCAGACAGTTTTCTTGCTTCAGAAAACATCTTCCCGGTTTCTATGGTTGTCCAGCAAGTACACACACAAGGAGTCTTCCAGCAGCTCAGGAGCACTGCCTCCGTTATGTCCCATGTCAGTCAGCAGGATGTCCTTCTGAACCTAATGCAAAATAAGCACAGAATTTGAGTCTATGACCACTTATCCAAAGCCACTGACTATGGACAGATCCCAGTTACCACCTGCCTGGATAATTTAAGAAGCTTCATCTCTCATCACCTTTCTTCTGCCCTTGGCCTTGGGGGAGGCAACAGAGTGACCAGGTGACAGATGACAACACAGATGAGCCTCTGCTCAGATGGTCTGATGGAGGCTCATCTCAGAGTAAGAGCCCAAGAATCACAGAGCCCAGGCATCCCCCTGCAGTCCCTTTCCTCGCTCCTCCCTCACTCCGTCTGCCAAACTTTCAGCCCCTGGCGCTTGGTTGCAGGGTCCTCTCACACATTGTGGGACTCTGGGCTTGCTCTTTTCTCTGTCGCCATGTTCCCTGCCCCTCCTTCAGACATTTTTCAAGTGTGTCTCCCTGGATATGACCTTCATTGTTCACACTATTTATCATTTGCTCCCAAAGCCTCTTCTTTTTTGACTCCTGAATTGTTTTTATTTTTTGGTATGGGAGATTGATCCTAAGGATGCTCAGTCACCAAGTCACATCCCCAGCCTTTTATTTATTTATTTATTTATTTATTTTGAGACAGGTCTCTTTAAGTAGCCCAGGCTGGCCTTGAACTTGTGACCCTCCTGCCTCAGCCTCCTGAAAGTCTGAGATTGGAGACTTTTGTGACCATGTCTGTCCCTAAAACTTTTCTGTTCTTTCTGCCCTTTAGAGCGTCATGTCTATGATTTGTATTTTCTTCACAATTCCATTCGGGAGATTATAAATAAAAATGTCCCACAGTAGAGACTCTCTAAATATTTATGAAAAAGAGAGCACCAGTCAGGGGTGGGGTTCAGTGGCAGAGCACTTGCCTAGCATGCACAAAGCCCCTGGGTCAATCTCCAGTACTGCAATGAAAAAATAAACAAAAATAAAACCAAGTGGTGTTAAACTATCACCCATACATTGTTAAGATCAATAAGACTGAGACTCTGTTGTTTTGACCCAGTTAAGATCACTTCCAAGGCTCCTGAAGATGGAGGCGAAGGGAGTGCATCACCCCCATGTACCGCGTCACTGTGCGGGAGAATGATGAGTTAGAATGGCTAAAAGCCATCTTGTTAGGAATTTCCAGCAAAATTGGGGTGCTCCAAAACCTAGAGGAAGGATTTCCATTGCCCTAGGATTAGTTACTGGGGCTCAAATGCGAGCGATTTGTCCGCATGGAGGGTCAAGCTGCTTATTCAGCAAATTGCCGCACTGCTAGAGACTGCTGCACGCGCCAGAAACGATGAGCTAGCAACGCAAAGATACGGCGCTGCAGATTCTGCAGGCTCCTGCCGGCTGTGCCCTCACTGTGCTCAGTGCTGAATTCTGGGTTTGAGACGGGGAAAGAAGCGGTCCAGTTCGTTTCTCCACACTGGTCAGACCACCGAGGAAGCCAGCGGCCACCATCTTGGAGAGCTAACGTCACCATTGCCTGTTTTCGACTGATCGCAGCTCATTCAGCTATAGAACAGGTAATTTCAGGCTGCCATTCGCCTGAGTCTCGCAGTCATACTGCTCATGCTCAGTGCTAAAGAACCCGCGGAAACTGCATCTCGGAGCCTGCTCCTATCAGAACATATACCGAGCCCGGAGCGGCCAAAATCCGGCTCCCGTTCGCCTGCGTCTCGCAGACAAACTGCTCTGGCTCAGGGCTAGAGAACCCGCGGAAACTGCTTCTCGGTCGGGGTCCTGCTGAATACTGTGGAGGTAAATACCAACTGAGCCTTCATAGGCTGTGGCAACAGGATTGAGATAGGGCTTGAGAGGGCCGGTCAGGACCCACCCATTGCTTTGGTCACCCGGCAAAGGGAACGAAATGCTGCCATTCGCATGGGATACCAACATGGCAGAGACCTGACATCATCAGAAAGTGGCAGAGGAGATAACTTACTTCATTGATACCAGTGGCCACAGGTGTGTAATCCCCTAGCCCCCACCTCCACACAGCGGGGAAACCTCAAGGGCCCCTCCCAGCTCTCCAGTGAGCGCGATAGTCAGACCGAGGGATTCAGGAGTGGCAAGTAGACCCCTGGGCTACGACTCCCACCAGAGCAGACAACTGAGGTCTCTTGCACCAGCTCCTGGGGGCGTGGCTACCAGAGGGCAAGCAAAATACTCCGAGCACTCTCAACCTTAGGGGCTGAGGGATGGGCAAGCAGGGATAGGGTGCTCAGTTGTTCAAGAAGATAGGGCTCCTGTGAGCAGCAGACCTGGCGTGTAGCCAGTACTGTGGTGAGCGTCACCTGTGAATGGGGCCAGTGGCGAGGTGACTAGACACAAGTAACAGCCCAAGACACTAAGGAGTGGAGAACCGCCCAATCGGGGAAGAGGAGCTGCTGCACAGTGATTGGTTCCCGTGCACTGAGAGGAGAAGCTTGGCCCAGTGGGCAAAGCTCCACCTACTGGAAGAGAAGTTAATTGAACTCTAAGACTGCATTTTTTTTTAAATTTTTAATTTTACTTTTTTTCTTTTTTAATTTTTAAAAATATTTTTGTATTATTTATTTATTTTTTACTATCACTTTTTTTGATTTTTTTTTAATTTTTTCTTTTTTTATTCTCTATTTTTTTCTTTTGTCTTTTCATTTCTTTTCAATTTCTTTATTCCCCTTTCCTTGAATTCTATCTGTTTACTCTCATTCTCTTTAGTGACTTTTTCCCTTCCCTTCTAATACCTTTCCTCCCAAGCAATACGACGGTGTTTATGTATAATTTACTAAATATGTATAGGTCAATGTTCCGAGGCGTTATATAGTGCTACCAAGACCTTAACTTCCCTCAAATACTCCAGACGATTCTCTTGTTAATATCCCTAGTCAGTATAGCAACCTTCCAAGGTTGCCAAGAGATACTAACCTCAATACCATCACATCATTCGACCTAAATATAAGTTCCAAGACCAAACCACAGACCACTATATGCCATCAGAATCCGTACACAGCTTAGGAAACGAATGAATTTACATTAAAGTGCAACAAAACTCATCATCTCTAGTCATAGTCTCCCATCACAAAAGAGAGACCCCAGAGACACACAAAACCAAATAAATTTATAGGAGTAAACAGTAACTTAGCAAACAGAGCAAGAAGTAACATAAGCAGCATGAAAAAGCAAGGAAGAAAAGGAGTACAAACAATGCAGGACAGCCTAAATATACAGGAGGATCTAGAGGCATAAGAAAAATGGCCAAATAAAGAACTCAAAGAATACCTTAGACAGATGGAATGGAATCTTAGAGAGGATATGAGACAGCAAATTCAAACAATGAAAGAACTTATTGAAAATGAAATACACAAGCAAATAAAAGAAGCATATAAGCGTCTTTATCAGGAGATAGAGATTATAAAAAAAAATCAAACAATAATTTTAGAAATGAAGGAAACTATAACCCAAATTAAAAACTCAATTCAGAGTATCACCAACAGAGTGGAGCAAGTAGAATCCAGAACGTCAGATAATGAAGACAAAATATATCATCTTGAAAAGAGTCTAGCCAACTCAGGAAGGCTGGTAAAAAATCACGAGAAAAACATCCAAGAGATATGGGATAACATAAAAAAACCAAACTTAAGAGTCATCGGGATAGAGGAAGGCATAGAGGTTCAAACCAAGGGAATGGACAACCTATTGAATGAAATAAGTATAGAAAACTTTCCAGACATAAAGAAGGAAATGGATGTACAAATCGTAGATGCATACAGGACACCGAGCATACAAAATCACAGTAGATCAACGCCAAGACACATTTTTATGAAGATATCCAATATACAGAACAAAGAGAAAATATTAAAAGCTTCAAGAGAAAGGAGGCAGATTACATTCAGGGGTAAA
>NW_025999991.1:5508714-5533373 GCF_001458135.2 Marmota marmota marmota
CTGAAAGACAATGGATGCCAACCAAGAATTTTGTACCCAGCAAAATTAAGCTTCAGGTACGACAACAAAATAAAAATCTTTCATGATAAACAAAAGTTAAAAGAATTTACAGCCAGAAAACCAGCATTGCAAAGCATCTTGAGCAAAATACTACACAAGGAAGAAATGAAAAACAATAACCAAAACCAACAGCGGGAAGTACCTCAGTAAGCCAGAGAGCAGGGGGAAAGATAATCATGGAGAAACAAACCAAATTAAAAAAAAAAAAAGATAAATAATCAAACATGGCTGGAAATACAAATCATATATCAATAGTAACTCTAAATGTAAATGGCTTAAACTCACCAATAAAGCGACATAGGCTGGTAACATGGATTAAAAAAACAAATCCAACAATATGCTGCCTCCAGGAGACACATTTGATTGGAAACAACATACACAGGCTGAAGGTGAAAGGTTGGGAAAAAAACATACCACGCACATGGTCCTCGTAAGCAAGCAGGGGTGGCCATCCTCATATCGAATAAAATCGACTTCAAGATTAAGTTAATCAAAAGGGATAAGGAAGGACATTATATAATGTTAAAAGGAACTATTCACCAACAAGGCATAACAATTATCAATATTTATGCACCAAATAATGGTGCTGCAACATTCATAAAACAAACTCTCCTCAAGTTCAAGAATCAAATAGACCACAACACAATAATTATGGGTGACTTCAACACTCCTCTCTCACAATTGGATAGATCCTCCAAACAAAAGTTGAATAAAGAAACAATAGAACTCAATATCACAATCAACAACCTAGACTTAACCGACATATATAGAATATATCAACCATCATCAAGTGGATATACTTTTTTCTCAGCAGCACATGGATCCTCCTCAAAAATAGACCATATATTATGCCATAGGGCAACCCTCAGTAAATATACAGGGGTGGAGATAATACCATGCATTTTATCTGATCATAATGGAATGAAACTGGAAATCAATGATAAAAGAAGGAAGGAAAAATCCTACATCACATGGAAAATGAACAATATGTTACTGAATGATCAATGGGTTACAGAAGACATAAAGGAGGAAATCAAAAAATTCTTAGAGATAAATGAAAATACAGACACAACATATCGGAATCTATGGGACACAATGAAAGCAGTTTTAAGAGGGAAATTCATCGCTTGGAGGTCATTCCTCAAAAAAAGGAAAAACCAACAAATAAATGAGCTCACACTTCATCTCAAAGCCCTAGAAAAGGAAGAGCAAAACAACAGCAAATGTAGCAGAAGGCAAGAAATAATTAAAATCAGAGCGGAAATCAACGAAATTGAAACAAAAGAAACTATTGAAAAAATTAACAAAACTAAAAGTTGGTTCTTTGAAAAAATAAATAAGATCGACAGACCCTTAGCCATGCTAACGAAGAGAAGAAGAGAGAGAACTCAAATTACTAACATACGGGATGAAAAAGGCAATATCACAACAGACGCTACAGAAATACAGAAGACAATTAGAAATTATTTTGAAAACCTATATTCCAATAAAATAGAAGATAGTGAAGACATCGATAAATTCCTTAAGTCATATGATTTGCCCAGACTGAGTCAGGAGGATACTCACAACTTAAACAGACCAATAACAATAGATGAAATAGAAGAAGCAATCAAAAGACTTCCAACCAAGAAAAGCCCAGGACCGGATGGGTATACAGCGGAGTTTTACAAAACCTTTAAGGAAGAATTAATACCAATACTTTTCAAGTTATTTCAGGAAATAGAAAAAGAAGGAGCTCTGCCAAATTCATTCTATGAGGCCAACATCACCCTGATTCCGAAACCAGACAAAGACACCTCAAAGAAAGAAAACTACAGACCAATATCTCTGATGAACCTAGATGCAAAAATCCTCAATAAAATTCTGGCGAATCGGATACAAAGGCACATCAAAAAAATTGTGCACCATGATCAAGTAGGATTCATCCCTGGGATGCAAGGATGGTTCAATATACGGAAATCAATAAATGTTATTCACCACATCAATAGACTTAAAAATAAGAACCATATGATCATCTCAATAGACGCAGAAAAAGCATTCGACAAAGTACAGCATCCCTTTATGTTCAAAACATTAGAAAAACTAGGGATAACAGGAACTTACCTCGACATTGTAAAAGCTATCTATGCTAAGCCTCAGGCTAGCATCATTCTCAATGGAGAAAAATTGAAGGCATTCCCCCTAAAATCTGGAACAAGACAGGGATGCCCTCTATCACCACTTCTATTCAATATAGTTCTCGAAACACTGGCCAGAGCAATTAGACAGACGAAAGAAATTAAAGGCATAAAAATAGGAAAGGAAGAACTTAAATTATCACTATTTGCAGATGACATGATTCTATACCTAGAAGACCCAAAAGGGTCTACAAAAAAACTACTAGAACTAATAAATGAATTCAGCAAAGTGGCAGGATATAAAATCAACACGCATAAATCAAAGGCATTTCTGTATATCAGCGACAAAACTTCTGAAACGGAAATGAGGAAAAACACTCCATTCACAATATCCTCAAAAAAAATAAAATACTTGGGAATCAACCTAACAAAAGAGGTGAAAGATTTATATAATGAAAACTACAAAACCCTAAAAAGAGAAGTAGAAGAAGATCTTAGAAGATGGAAAAATATACCCTGTTCATGGATAGGCAGAACTAACATCATCAAAATGGCGATATTACCAAAAGTTCTCTATAGGTTTAATGCAATGCCAATCAAAATCCCAACGGCATTTCTTGTAGAAATGGATAAAGCAATCATGAAATTCATATGGAAAAATAAAAGACCCAGAATAGCAAAAGCAATTCTAAGCAGGAAGTGCGAATCAGGCGGTATAGCGATACCAGACTTAAAACTATATTACAGAGCAATAGTAACAAAAACAGCATGGTACTGGTACCAAAACAGGAGGGTGGACCAATGGTACAGAATAGAGGACACAGAGACTAATCCACAAAGCTACAACTATCTTATATTTGATAAAGGAGCTAAAAGCATGCAATGGAGGGAGGATAGCATCTTCAACAAATGGTGCTGGGAAAACTGGAAATCCATATGCAACAAAATGAAACTGAATCCCCTCCTCTCGCCATGCACAAAAGTTAACTCAAAGTGGATCAAGGAGCTAGATATCAAATCAGAGACTCTGCGTCTGATAGAAGAAAAAGTTGGCTCCGATCTACATATTGTAGGGTCGGGCTCCAAATTCCTTAATAGGACACCCATAGCACAAAAGTTGATAACAAAAATCAACAAATGGGACTTACTTAAACTGAAAAGTTTTCTCTCAGCAAGAGAAACAATAAAAGAGGTAAATAGGGAGCCTACATCATGGGAACAAATTTTTACTCCTCACACTTCAGATAGAGCCCTAATATCCAGAGTATACAAAGAACTCAAAAAATTAAACAATAAGAAAACAAATAACCCAATCAACAAATGGGCCAAAGACCTGAACAGACACTTCTCAGAGGAGGACATACAATCAATCAACAAGTACATGAAAAAATGCTCACCATCTCTAGCAGTCAGAGAAATGCAAATCAAAACCACCCTAAGATACCATCTCACTCCAGTAAGATTGGCAGCCATTATGAAGTCAAACAACAACAAGTGCTGGAGAGGATGTGGGGAAAAGGGTACTCTTGTACATTGCTGGTGGGACTGCAAACTGGTGCGGCCAATCTGGAAAGCAGTATGGAGATTCCTGGGAAAGCTGGGAATGGAACCACCATTTGACCCAGCTATTGCCCTTCTTGGACTTTTCCCTGAAGACCTTAAAAGAGCGTACTACAGGGATACTGCTACATCGATGTTCATAGCAGCACAATTCACAATTGCTAGACTGTGGAACCAACCCAGATGCCCTTCAATAGATGAATGGATAAAAAAAATGTGGCATTTATACACCATGGAGTATTACGCAGCACTAAAAAATGACAAAATCATAGAATTTGCAGGGAAATGGATGGCATTAGAGTAGATTATGCTAAGTGAAGCTAGCCAATCCCCAAAAAATAAATGCCAAATGTCTTCTTTGATATAAGGAGAGCAACTAAGAACAGAATAGAGAGGAAGAGCATGAGAAGATCACCACTAAACAGGGATGAGAGGGGGGAGGGAAATAGAGAGAGAAGGGAAATTGCATGGTAAAGGAAGGAGACCCTCATTGTTACACAAAGTTATATATAAGAGGAAGTGAGGGGAAAGGGGGAAAAAGAAAACAAGAGAGAGAAATGAATTACAGTAGATGGGGTAGGGAGAGAAGATGGGAAGGGAGGGGAGGGGAGGGGGGGTAGTAGAGGTTAGGAAAGGCAGCAGAATACAACAGACACTAGTATGGCAGTAGGTAAAAAAGTGGATGTGTAACCAATGTGAATCTGCATTATGTATATAGGGTAAAAATGGGAGTTCATAATCCGCTTGAATCAAATGTATGAAATATGATATGTCAAGAACTTTGTAATGTTTTGAACAAGTAATAAAAAAAAGATCACTTCCCGTTTTCTGTCACTATCCTCACCAACAGAGTCTAATGTAGTGTGTAACGTTTACCTCCTACTTTGCAAGTGGAGTCTCAGATGGCTTCTCAGGTGGCCTATTTTGGATAGTATAGCTAGTCCCTTGGTGATTTTTATTCTGTTCCCTAAAGCCAGACTACTACAAATCTGTTCCTTCTCCTTCTCCTGAAATATATCAAGTAAAATACGCATGTGTGCCCATCCACATTCAGCAGGTGGGAACTCGGTTTCCTTATCAAATGTCCTGTGGCTGCAGCCTTGAGCCTATATCCAGATTTTCCACAATGGCTCAAGGCAGCTGTGCCTACTCCCAGAGCCAGACACCTGCATCATCCGCTTCTTGTTGTTCTCATAATTTGCTCACATGTGCTCAGTGAGTATGATATACAGCGTCACATGAGGCAGAGATGGCCTAAAATATCTCATCAACCAACTCTTGGATTAAAAACTAGAGTGTGGTGGCATGTATATCCCGAATTACATAAATACACTTTCAATTTTAGTTAAGTTAATATATTATTTTTTTTTCCAAAAAGAATCAGCTCTGATATAATGATGTGAAACCTTTATTGCAATATTGTCAAGGAAATGGTGGGACAGATTAAATATTTGGATTTTCTAGACCTTCCCTCGAATGGTTTATGTCCCTCTATGTTGAATAAACCCAGCTTCCTAGTAAAAGGCGAGGGAACTGATTGGACTGCACAACTGAGCACAATCTACTCTGGAAAGCATCCATCTGATTAGGTCTGGGTTTGCCTTGGGGTGATGTTGGGACTGGAGAGTGTAATTCCATGTTACAGGAAAGACGGTGGCTGTGTTTTAAGCAATTACAAGGGGAAAATTGCATCTTTACCATCTTCACAGTGTAGTCAGCTTTTGCCTCTCTGTGACTGAAATACCTGAACAAGAAGAGCGCAGAGGGGGTAAACTTCATGTGGGACTCAGGATTCCAGAGGTCTCAGTCCAGAGACAGGCAACTCCATTGCTCTGGGCTGAGGTGAGGCAGCACATCAGGGGGGAAGGGCCTGGTGGAAGAAAGTTGCAAGGTCAAGAAGGCAAGAGAGGGACAGGGCATGGGGGTGAGACACCAGGCACACAGGGAAGATGAACCCTCCCAGTGCACACCCCCAGGGACCCAGCTCCTGCAGCCACACCCACTTGCCTACAGATGGCTCCAAACTAAAATGGACTCATCTGCTTACAGCTCTCTAATCCAACTCTTTTACATCTGAACATAAGTATATTCATGATTTTGGGGGGATATGCTATGTCCAAATCGTAACTGTCATACCTTTCTATGAGAATCGTTATTGTCGTATTAATTTGTATATACAATTGAGATGAAAATGTAGCTGCAAATTGTCATGGAAATCTTCCTGCAAAATAATTTTTAAATGAAGTATTTTTCATGAAGAACAAAATATATTCACTTCTTGTGTGAAAGTGCTAACACTAGTAATACAAGCAGCCAACGAATTTACTGCATTTTTATGATGACAGTTTTTCGGAATGTAGCTTCACTGTACAAACTAATAACAAAAATACTCAAAGGGTGAGATTTGTAATATTGTTGCCCTCAGGCATGTAGTATTTATAGTCTATACCATAATTATGAATTTTACTACATATTCATTTACATTAAATATACATTGGTATTGATGGGCTAACTGGCTCTGTTAGGTTTATAAGATAAACATGATTTTTGTAGAAAAGACTCAATCTTATATAATTTTTTATATGTGTTTTTTCATAATTTCAAGATAGATAATATGACCATGAATGTTGTTATATAACATTATTAATTAAATCTGGATATTTTATAGCATACTTACTATAAGAAAGAAATGAACCAACTAATCTGTAGTCATTAACTGAATATTATATGTTTTCCAAATATTTAAAAAATTATGATTTTACTAAAATATTTTTTTAACTTTTATAATATTTACTCATATATTCTGATGGTTCAAATCATTTCACATGATGATCTTGGGAAAAAATATGTGGATCATGCTTAATAGGCAACATTTTACTGAACTTTTGGGCAAACATGTCTCAAGCAACAAGTTGCCATTTCCCTATTTCTACTTGTATGTATTAGAAAATAATTTACTCTCTCCTTGAACATGGAAATTGTTGTAGAATCTCATATCTTCTTTGATTTCTGCAAGATCATAAATAATTCAAAACATTTTGGAAGTATTGACATAATTTGGAATTATAGAATTACATTTTATGCCTAGGAAATCCTTAATCATTCATCTCCTCTATGTATATATTCATGCATATTTACACACAATGCTCAGGATAAGAAATAATATAGAGGAAATTGAAAGACAAATAATTTAAGCATCCTATAGTAACATCCTATAGTAACATCCTCTTTTTAAATTATACGACTTTGTGTGTGTGTGCGATGGTGTGTCTGTCATATCTACTAAGGATTTGTGGTTCCTCTATTTTTTTTATAAATTAAGTGCCTATGTTCTCAGTTGCTTGCAGCCATATAAGCAATTGATCTTTAAATGAACAATCAAATTCTCTAAATCAGATGGGTTCTGATAACTTCCCATGGTTCTATAATACCAATTGTATGTTCTGAACTAGTACATTGACATGGCAAAATAAAGACTATCAGAAGCTTTTTTGTGGTAAACAGTACAGAATTATCAGACTATATATCGAACAAACTTTTGTTGGAAATGCAATGAATTACACTGCAGTTGTTATAACAGACTCAAAGATAGACAATAATAGAACATTCCAACAAATGCCAAGTGGGCATTAAAGAGTGTTAGAGTGAGATCTCACATTTTGAAAAGAGGCTTGGGTATTGTGAAATGTACAGGGATTGCTTTAGCTAATCCGATTATCTAAACATCTAAATGTGCCACCTTAACAGAATTAAAGTTACGTATGGGTGATTATAATACACTTGTGAAAACAGAAGGATTATCAACACAAATTTTCATTTGCATTTTTGTGACAATACAAACATCATTGACACAATGTTAAATTACAGTCTGTCTATTAAGGGTAACTATTCTAAGAATGATAGGTGCTGTCTATGGTGTTCAGTCTTCACAGAACAGTTTTTTAATTACAACTATGATAAAGTAATATTTCTTTCTCATATAATAAATATTTTAAAAGTCAATATACAAAACCAAAATGTGTATAAATTAGGTTGTTGATAAATTTTAATATTCTAAAATCATTTTAGATTTAATATTCTAAAATTATTTTAAACTATTACATTATTTCTTTCAATATCTAACTTGTTTTCCATAATTTAGGAAAAGGAATATGGCTATCTCAAGGACATTCAAGGTTTCTTGTAGAAAAAATGAACATGGGAAACACATCATAAAGGTGATGTACATTTTTCCCTGAGTTCAGTTATATTTTTGTCTTCAAATTTAGGCCTTAATTGATGTAGGATGTTAAATTCCATCAGAACCATCCTCCCATTCACCTTAGAAACCAGATAATTCCTACCAACTGGTTTGATGATTTTGCTTGTTTTATTCATAGACCATTTTTAGATAGTGCTGTTTCTTCTGCTTTGAGACTCAGTTGCACTCCCTTGATGTGGCCTACTCAGTATTCTCTGTTTTATAGAATCTTGATCTGGGGACAATTGTAGATTCACCTGCAGTTGCAATAAATAATATGAGGAGATCCCAGATGTCAGCCCACTGAAATCTCTTGGAAAAAAAAATACTACAGTTTCACAACTTGGAAAATAGCATTGGAAAGATTTACCAATTTTAGTCAGACTCTACTAAGTGCACATTCAATTTCTAATTTTATCATCATAGACATTTGTTTGCCTCCTTTATTCTTGGCGACCAGTAAAATGAGCTGCATGTCTCACATGTAGTTATTTCAAGAAAGTTTTATGGGGAAATTCTATAGGATAAATATTTGAGCTTGCCTTTTTTTTCCACTTGGTATAATACTCCTGAGATCCATGCAAGGCTTTTTGCTCATCGGAAATCGGGCCATCTTTTGCAGACTGCTATGGGATGATATGGTTGTGTGATGTTCGATTAATCCCTTGAAGGACATCTTGGTTCTCTACAATCTGTAACAAATAAAGCTTCTACAAACGTTTAGGTACAGGCCATGATGTAAAATACATCCCTTTCTTAGAAAACATATGAACCATAAGGTTGCTTTGATCATGCTTTAGGTGGATGTTTAATTCTGTAAGGAATTTTCACGTTTGTCCAGAGTTAGTGAATAATTCTACAGTCCCAGTAAAAACGTTTAGCTTCTCCACAGCGTCTCCAGCATATTCTGTACTCTGTTCAGTTTCAGCTTGTCGTTGGGTGTGTACCTCATCATGCTTTTATTCTTCACTCTTCCTGTGGACAGAAAACGTCGAGCACACCTTCATGGACCTCATTTCGATCCATGTTCTTTTAGGTGAAATAGCTCTTCATGTCCTTTGCTCAGTTTGTTATTGAATTTTGTGTTTTCCATGTCTGTATTTCATGAGTATTTTTTAAAAATATATTAATATCACAATTTTCTCTAATGTGTGATTTATAAATATTTTCTCCTAATCTGTTGCTTTTTAATTGTTTTCACAGGGCCATTTTTTTTTAATTTAATAAGGTTCAATTTATCTATTTTTTTAAAAAATTGGGGGGGCATTGCTTTTGATGTTAGGTCTAAGATTTCTTTGTCTAGCCCTGTTGTCAAAAATTTCTTCTTGTTTTCAAGATTTTGTGGTCAGTTTCACATTGGAAGCTGTAATCCATTTTAAGTTATTTTTTCCCTGCATGACCCAAGCCACGAGACTTTTGAGCCAAACTGACTGTCACTGGGAAAAGCAGAGGAGATGATATGCTGACCCATCCCAAGAAGAAGACACTTGAGTATTCTTGATTTAAGCAACCAAGTCTGGGGATAATTTGTTTTATCAACAATAGATAGTTCACTTTCCTGTATGAAAAAGCATGGAAGAAAACCACTAGTTGAACTTTGAAGGTCAGAAGCTGAACACTGGAGTACACACAGTGGTGGAGTCATCCATGAGCATCTCACAGAGGTAAGAGCAACCCATGGCAACAGAAGCCAGCAGCGGTCAACCTCGGAGCTCTGCGGAAGCCAGCAGGCCCAGTGGTGGGGGAGGTGGCTCCAGTCTTTTATTTTTATTTTTTTCCCCTAACTCTGACTGGCCTAGGAATAAATGTGTACTCCCTTAATTTAAAAATAATTTGAGATTTTCTGTATATATTCAATAATAAAATTATAAAAATTTCTAAGTAAATTGGAGAGAAACAAATATAAAATTAGATACCATTCTGTGCAAGGGCAAATCATCATTGATGATCTACCATTTGTATTTTATACATTACATTTTCATTAACACCCAGAAATGGTGACTAAGACATCACCATGTGTTTCACACTCTAGAGGTCTGGGATGTGTGGACCTGCGCCTAGCCTGCAGAAGGACTCTTAGAACCCTCAGTCACTTCGCATTTTCCTGCCTCCTACCCTGTGGGGAAGGTAACCCTGGTTACACCCAGAAGAGAATCAAAAAGCCTAAGACAAAATTTGATAATAATCAGAACAGATCTTTTTTCATGACCTGATCAGGACTCCACATTTCAGTCTTGATTTAAGAAAGATTCCTCCCAGTGAAGACCCCACAGTGCCTTCCATTTCTAGAAACTGGTTCCATCTACTGTGTGTCTAGTACTGTGTATTTGGGGTCTGCGTCCCGATTTTGATAAATTTTCTAATGGAAGTTCTCAGTAAAAATATGTAAGATCTTGCCGCAGTCCGGCTGCAGCAAAATAACCGGGGGGTGACGAGCAACTTGTGTACATTGATACAGCAGGAGTGGGAGCCGTTTATTGTAGGACAGGAGGGGTATATATACATTACACACAGCTTATCTAATTAACATAAACTAGATACAGCAGTCAACCAATAAGGAATCTCCACACTTAATGGCTCGCTGGCGTTACTTCACAAACCACTCCCTCTGGCAAAATGCCAGGCGCCATCTTGACTTGTTTACAGACCCTAACAAGATCTGATGCTGTTCAAGTAATTAGACTTTTATATCAACTGAGTTGGTTCAAGCCAAGTTTACAATCTTAGATATCTACCACATAGGAGGCAAAAATCTCTCACAACAGTAGGAACAAATCAAATTATTTTGTCTTTGATCTTTGGTAGGATAGTTCTAGAAGTTCCTCACCAGATCCCGTATTTTTGCCAAAGTATCCCCCCAGTAAATTCAATAAGTCAGCTTTTCCTTTTTTTTTTTTTTTTGTTTTTTGTTTTTTGTTTTTTGATCCTGGGGATTGAACTAAGGGCCTTGTCATGCTAAGTAAGTGCTGTACCACTGAGCTACATCCCCAACCTACAAAGCCATTTGTAATTCCATATGTATTCTAGGGCTGCCTCTACTGCCTCCAGCTATACACATGTGAAGATGATACTCCCAGCCAGCTACATAACATGCCCGCCCCTTTCTCTCTTGCTCTTGCTCTCTCTCTCTCATTTCCATCCCAATGTAGAACTGTTTGTTCTACAATGACTTTCCTGCTTTTCATCAAGGTACATGGTCTACTTTAAGGGAAAAGTCAACTTAGCTCAGACTTGACGCTTAATTGAAGCAGAAAGTCCTGCCAGCTCATGCCATCTTCCAACACATCTCAAAAGAATCCTCAGGTGGACACAAACACCTTTCACCTCCTCCTGCTGTACTTTAGTTGGCATAAGCAAAAATTCTGGATTTCTTTGTGCTCTTAATGCCTTATAAAAAATTGGAATGGTTTGATTCTTTTCCAAAAAATTGGAATGGTTTGATTCTTTTCCATTTTCTCTTGTCAAACTGTGACAAATTCCCTTGCAGAAATACAGGGGTGAGAGCTGAACACTAATATCCTACTCTTATTCTCCTGTGATCAAAACCAGTGGTTCTCTTTGATGCTGACCCCAAAGGAAGGCAGCTTGTGCATGTGTCTCTCACCCTAGGAAATTCCTTCAGGGGCTTTTAAGCAAATGCTGGTGTGGCTGTGTGCTCCTAAACCCCGGAAAAACACTCTGTTGTTCTCACTGAACAGTCATTCTGGATCTTGAAAAGGCAAAGATAGTGAAATATACAACACACAGATTACAAATGCTTTTGTTCTGGGACATTTTCAAAGTGGACATGATGAGACTTGGTAGCTACAGAGATTTACTACATGGATCTTTCTGGAGGCTTTTGACTTTACCCCATTAAAGTCAGCTTTGAGCTATAAGCCCCCTCCACCCTTCCTTTGCCTCCAAAATGCACTTTCTTCTAGAATCCAGATGTGCGTCTCATCCGCTCACCCCCAAGACCAGTTTCTGGATTCTCCTGGTTTGTAAAACCCATTGGCAGGTCTCTGGCCATACAAAGGGCAAGGACTTTCATGTTTTCAATGTGCTGGAAAAACTCTGCCCTCATTTTAGTAATTGGAAAGGGACACATTGATAATTACAGTTATGTAACTGAATTATTGTAGAAATTAGGAAATCCATATAGTCAGGAATATCTAAATATAAAATACAATCATAAAGAATAACTGAAAGTCGGTTATAAACCTTTAAACCTTTGACTTCATATTAGATTTTAGCCTACTTTAAGAAATGTCATGAGACACTAGAAACCCCATATATTCATGAGTTATAAAAATATGTTTTTATAGAAGGCAAGTAAAAAGGATTGCCTGCATTTAAATTTTTTCCTCTTTTCTCTGCACATCTTAATTACAGCAATTTCCTTTGAAAATGTATTTTTGGTTCATGTGCCTCTAATCCTCTTCTAAAATTTTCTCAGCAAGATTCTTGCTGAATGAATTCTGGCTCCAGATTATGACTAAGATACATTTTGGCTGTATTCATATCTCACAGGTATTGAATTCCTGCTTCTCCTTAATTTCCTCGCTTCTCTGCCATTCAACTCTAGCACCTCATCCTCAGCTCAATTTCTGCTCTGCCCTATATAATGCATGATGCCACATCTGAGAGACTTAAATGACTGGATGTCATTTCACCTCAATTAACTGTCCTCGCCTTCTCCTCTGTGAAAGGGGAAAGCAAGAGATGCCTCATCAAACACTTACACCTCAGATACAAAGGCATGGATGGGGCCCCTGTGTCACCGCGGCTTTGACAGCGGGAGGACTCCCACACACAGCAGCCGTATGCTCGTGAAGGAGTATTTGAACTCTCTGCTCTGACACCCATGCGCTGCATTAGAAGTTTAATAATACCCACAAAGAGAAGATTCCTTATTTCTAAGAATATTAAAGTCCTGAGAAACCTTTTAGTGCCACTCTTCCCAGACAACTCTCATTAATGTGGTTTGTGATCATGAGCAGAGCTCAGGAGAAAGCACCTTTCAGCAGGAGAGGCCTGATAGAGCAACCCCATGGTTCTCCGTGCCTTCCCGGCCCTGCCATTTCCCAGATGAGTGTGTCAAAGTACACCCAGCCTCCTTGAGTCACACAGCTTGCAAAGCCCATAAAAAATGGACATATTTTATTGCCTAACATTTCCCTAAAATGGAGGTTTAGGGACTGAGGAGAGTTCCTTTGCAAGTATGGATGATGACTACCCTGCTTAGATCAGCTCCCTGGGGTGAAAGTCTAGCAAGTGCCTTTCTCTCAGGGAGATTTGCATGTTGTGGCAGGATCAAAGAATCAGGGTACCCCTCTCATTTGCATGGTGTCAGTGGTATCTAGAGATCTCTGGAATTTATTTACATTTTTTCCCCAAGACAAATGCATTCAGGATAATGGAGGAAAGGGATCACACTAAACAAGTATGAAATGATTATAAAATTGGTGACAAGCCCAGTTCCCCATATGTCATACAAGAAGCTACAAATTTGATTAGAATGTTTTGAGGAAAGTCAACATTATTAGGAGGAGATCAGACTCTGTCTTTTAATGTTACAGCTAACTGTGCTAAACTCAACGGAAAATTAGAATATATTCCATTTACACAAGATGTGGTTTCAAAAGACGACAAGGCAAATCCAATTTCCAACCTTCTGAAGGAATCAGGGAAGGGGGGACTTGTATGCTGCATTTCCATTCTTTGCTGTTTTTAGGCATGACACAAATTTTGATATCAGCATTTTGAACCTGTTATTTATTACAGCTTCTGGAATGTGCCCTGTGTCTGCTTCTGTCTGGGACTGAGCCCATTGATGATGAGGTGTTATGCAATTTAAAATAGCCCGAGGAAGCCTCACGGCAAAGCTTGCAGTTCATTCTGTCTGTGTATATACTTCTCATTATATTTTATTTTTGAAAATCTACATTAAAATATAGTTGGATAGAGCTGTATTTTGGAGTGAAGCAAAACATCACGATGGTTGCACATGCTATTTAGGATTGAATGCTTTTCGATGTAATGATAGTTATTTTCCTGTCAACTGCCATTCTGCAAGCAAAGATGAATCCCAACACTAGCTGCATCCATTGTCTTGAAGTAGGTAAAATTTACAAAACTCCACAGTAATTACACCACAACAAATTTTGGTTGTGCCTTGTGGGGGAGGAAAAGATTGGGAACAAACCATTTTTAGGAGCTGCTTCTTGGGTGTCAGTATCTTTTCCAGGCACTGTTAGAGGAAATGCAGTACATGATTTCATTACATATCCTGGTTGCCTTAGTAAAATCTAATTGAAAAAATAAAGCACTTTGACTTTTAAAAAATATTGTGATTAATTATTTTTGGTGTCATTCAAATAAATTTCATTGGCAAATGCTCCAGAAACAGAATAACAAATACAAGAATGTGGAAAATTAATATTTTCTGACCAAAGAATGGCCATGAGCATATGCAAATAAGCTTAAAACTCTACACAAATATTTTTAATAAAAATGAAGACACAAAGCACTCCCTCCTCACTCTCTCATAATTTGCAATTTGAATAGAAGCAATAATAACCTGGCCTATGAATTTGCTTATGCTAATCCTTTTTAAAGCTTAAAATGGCATTTGATGGATATTAAAAAATCAATTGGCATAGTCATACACCATCTTCTGCACAGAGCACAATATTTAGTGAGGGAAACAGGTATTTGGGTCATATAAATTGTGTAAGCATAGGATTGATATGTATTAAGTTAAAAAGACATGTTCATGTTCACTAAAAATTAATACATCAACTTTGCTGCTTTAACATCTTAATTTGTGTTTTGTTGTTTTCACACTGAAGTCTCCTACCACAATACCACTGCTAAGAATAAGCACTCAGGTAATTTTAAGAACACAGGAAATTCCTTCACAATATGACTTGATGAATTAACAACATAATTCCTTTTGACTAGCAATATTGCATAGAAAACCAAAGCTTTGCTTTTTTTTCCTGAATCAAATCTTCTAAATGAAACATTAGTTCTTTTTCAAGGTATGCCACTCTGTATGAAAACTGTGAGATAATAGAGCACATAAAATGTCAAACAATAAAAACCTTAGCTAAAATTCTCGTATACTTTGTTTGCCACTGCCAATTAAAGTTGTTGCTAATTTCTGTAATGCACCTCATGTGCTAATGTAAAAGAAGCATTTGTTTTGCTTCATATGTCGTTTAAACTATTTCTTAAGCTCTGTATTTAAGGAATTACATGCTTTTTATGACTGAAGAGTATGCTCTTGTATACACATACCACAATTTCTTTACTCATTTTTCCATTAAAAAATAGTGATGTTTATTCCATGTCTTTGCTATTGTGAGTAATACTTCAATAAACATGGAAGTGCAGATATCTCTTTAAGATACTGATTTCATTCCCTTTGGATATTTGCTGAGCAGAGGGATTGCAAGACCATAGGACAGTTCTATTTTAATTTTTTAAAGAGCCTCCTCACAGGTTTCCATAACAGCTGTGCTGCATTCCTTTTCCACCAACTGTGTGTTGTTATCTTTGTCTCAATATTTGTGTTCACTTTAGACGTAAAATAAAATAAATTCCTAATATTTTTCAATAAACGTGTTGCCTTGTTCTTTGTTTTCCCTGTCATGACAGGCTATATATAAGAACACAAGTGACACAAGTGGGCTCCAAATTGCCATTGTTATTGTTTCCAAAGTTTTGCTAGACAGAGGAAGGACTCACCCTGCAAGGCCACTTGGGTGGAGGTGAGAAGGCATGGTTGTGAATGCTTTCAGCACTGTGGGCCCGTTACCACTCCCTGAAGGGCATATTGATAGAAGGTTCAGGATGTGTGCAGAGTATGTTGCTCTCTGAGCTCAGGAACTTCATGACATACACACACACATGGAGTGATGAAGACAAGGTTGTTCTCTTTTTAACACTAAAGAGGGTAAATGGCTCTTTGAGTACACTTCTTGAAAGGATTGGTTGAACGGAGTTATGGAATCTTTAGAAAATCTTCAAGATTTTGATAAAATTTTACAAAAAGAACTGGGCTATTGACATTCTAACTGCATTTTTGGAAGCCTGATTTGGGTGTGTAAAAATAAGGAAGCTTGAATATTAATCTGAGAACTTTAGTTATTTCACATCTAAATGTGAGTCCTGCCTAAAGTGAACTGATGAAAAATCACCAGTAATTGGGATCTTGGATTTAAGTCAAGATACAAAGGTAGATTAAGATTACAACCTAGATTTAGGTTTCAATCTTGAGCAACTTTTAATTGCTCTGTAGTGGTGCTATGGTTCTGGTCTGGAGGCACCTCATTGTCCTGTATGTTAAAGGATGTCTCCTCACAGTGGCAGTGTTGAGAGTTTGCAGGGCCTTTAATGGTAGGGAACAGGAAGGATGTAGGTCATCATGTGTACCCTGAGGGATGTGGAACTGGATGTCTTCCTCTTCCTCTCGATGCTGATTCCTAGCCATAGGTGGTAGGTATTGAGTTACCATATACTCCCCTGTGTGATGTGTGACTTTGCCAGACAATCTAACACCAGAGAGACAGTTGATCATGAACTGGAACCTCCAAAAGTATGAACCAAAATAAATCTTTCTTCCTTATAATCTAGTTCTTTCTAATATTCTGTTACAGTAATGGAAAGCTAACACAGGTAGCTCTTAAAAAAAATCGTCAACATTTCATGGTTCTACTCAAGAAATTGAAAGGGTGTGCTCCTCATAGTCAGGATTTTTTTTTTTTGCCTTGAAGATATTTACTTTATACTTAGGAAAAGAGCTCAACACATTTTTACCTAGTTACATTACATTTATGCTGTATTTCAAAATATTTTCCATAATTACAAAATGTGATATTTTATATATTGAGTAGTCATAAATTTTAGCACAAGTATGATATTCTATATTTCCTTGCAGGTGCTTATGGACATTCTTTATCATTCTCTAAGAGATAAGTCTTAAGAAACACAATCCACGTGGAATACGTAAACGTTTGTCATTTGATTTGAAGATGAATTATGGGTTTCCTTTACAAAAACTCTCAGGTCTTTTCTCCACCTCTGTCCCTGGATATACCCAGCCACCTTCCCATTCTCCGTGGAAACACAGAAATGTAGGCAGAGGGCTCTGGTTCCTAAATCCCAGGGAAGTCAGTTCAGTGGCTGGGAGAGGGTCAGTGGCAGGGGGAGGGGTCACACAGCCGAGGCTGCAGGCATCCTGCTCTGCACCTTAAAGACCAGAAGCAACAATCAGAGCCAGTGTCCCTGGGACTTGGGCGACTGGGTTCTTGTTGCCCATCTGGTTGCCCCACTCTGTGTTCGGGCAGCTCCAGGAACACATGCACCACTCCCCTGTGGGTCCCAGGTGGGGACGGGGAGCTGACGTCTGCTGGAGCTGCTTTCCACCCAGTTCACTCAAGACAGCTTTCCAAGCTTCCCCTGGAAGTCGCCGGAATCCAGTCCCTTCCAGAATGCCAACCTGGGCACAAGGGAAAATGTCTGTTACTTGGACTGTCTGGGTGGAGAGACAGATCCTTAGGCTTCCTGCACTGTGGTTCTCCCAGATATCTCCATCATCAGTTCAGATATTTTTGGAGCCCTTGAACCTGTTGGGGTTGCTTAAAATTACACATTTGTGAATTACTTTCTCAAATTGTAGGTCTTCTACTTTCGGTCTCTTCTTAGTCAGAAGTTGTAAAATGAACTCTTCTGACTTTCCTAGCAAAAATTGAGCTCTTCAGAGTTTCTTTAGAGTTTCTTTAGGACAAGTTTTATGTAAGGAGTTTCTGTCAGAAATTCTGCAGATGAAAGACAAGTGACTATGTATCCGCAGCAGAAACGAAGTCCAACAGGGAGACAGACCATGTCTGCCTGTGGGTCCACTCCATCCAAATCATTATGTAAGTGTCCAACTTCCTACCGGTCACAGCTCTCAAAGGACATGGGTTTTTCAAAGTAACATTTATTTAGCAAAAGGATCTTGAAGGTCATGGTGTTCAGTATTTTTACTAAATACGCCTTGGACTCCATCACTGTGGATAAAGCAGACTTTATTAATGGAACAAATTATAAGAGCATCTTTATATTGTGTAGAGAAACAACAAAAACGGAAGCTCCTGAGTTTCTCTTCCTTGCATGTACCTACCGCTGTTGTCTTCATTGCTGTGTTCAGGGCACTGGTCTGAGAGAGACTCTATCTGTGAGAAGTAAAGAAGGTGACCCTTATCTGTAACCCTTACACGTGTGTGATGTCTTTCAGTCACTTTCCTCTCACCTGCACTCCCTTTCCTCTCTCCCCCACGTAGTCACAAAACACTTCCTTTCTCAGCTTTTCATTAATCTTAATAATGTTGATGTATCAAATGTTTTTATTCAATAAGACCTCATTTTAATTTTTGATACAATGTATATAATTGATTGAATGATTTTACACCAATATCAAAACCGGTACATGTAACTTATTTGCTGCTCGCTTTTGAGGTGCATGTAACTTATTTGCTGCACACTTTTGAGGTGCATGTAACTTATTTGCTGCACACTTTTGAGTGTCACTGACGTGTCACAGACTGCATGATGATACCAGGGTTTAGAGAAACAACTTGTGCATTGACATCCATGGTCTTCCACTAATGAACAAGCTGGAGGACTTTGTAACTAAATCCAATTATGGAAACTTTATAATATAAAGCGCTATGTGTAGTATTGGGTTCGGAAGGGCTAGAGGCTCATTTGGGGGGTGTCTTGTGCCAGGGAGCATGGACAGACAAGAACGAAGACAGGGGTGATGGCAAGGCCACTGCTACCCACAGCAGACCATGGTGGGGCACCTACAGCTTCAGGCCCCCTCATTTCCATAAAGTCAGAGCACAACTCCATGGCAAATCAAATGCACCCTGTTTGCTCTTGTCTTCCACCTGTAAATCTGCCCCTACTGCAAACCTCAGCTATTCTTTTTTTTTTTTTTTCATGTGTATCTTCTAAGGTAAGTGTGCAGGTGAAATATAGAGAAGAGGTGCTGTGTTGAGTGGAACGGGAGCTTCTAGAAAATCCAGGTGGCCTTTGCACCCAGAGTTCCTTCTAAGGACCTTTAAGCCAGAGCTGAACATGGCCACTTGATGTAGCAGGTCATCCTGGGACAGACACAGATTTGGAGGTGCTCAGCTGCACCCCTAGGTTGCTGGGACACTGGTGCCCTGTTCATCCATGAACCCCACCATAATGGTACACAGAGGGTGTATTAAACCCAACAACCTGTAGCTAACAGTCTCTGCTCCTCCCAGGAATCCTCTGCAGCAGCAACACAGTTTAGCTCTTCCATTTTCATTTAGGAGGAAACAAAGGCACAAAAGTTGAATTACTTACTCAAGGTAAATCAGTGATTCCAGGGCAAAATAGGTTTCAGAGACCTCAGGTTTAAGCCTCGTGCTCCAGTGACTAGTAATGGAAATGATCATGTAAATCAAAGTGTGGGAGAAGAATTGGAGAAAGTGATATGTGAAACAAACTATAATGGAAGAAGAAAAGTTATTTAATTAACTTTTTAATACAAATCCAGAGTGATAATGAAAACAAATCCAGAGGCACAATCCATCTGATAATTTAGGCATTAAGGCAGAGGTGTCAGGAAAGTTAAATCCTAAGTGTAAAACCAGGCCACACTTCATTGTGCATTATGATCCACAGGCATCCAATGCACCATGACAGCAAGAAGTAACAATTATTTAAAAGTAAATGAGGCATTAATGTCAAATATTAGAAATAGTATTCATGGATATTTTAAAAAGCTGAACTATTTCTCTTATGCAGCAACTGATGAATTTTGGACCCTCACGACCATTAATTTAACTTCTCACTTGCTAAATGCTGTGTCAGGAAAGATGAGCACCAGTCTTGTGAGCCATCAAAGAAACAGGTCATCCAAAAGGAGATTAATAATTGACTCATCTGAAAAATATCCTGCCAACACCTGGTTGAATTTCATGGAAGCACATGTCCCTTGACTACTCTCCTGAATCAGTCCTCCAGAGAGGACCATAAAAGCAGAAGCTGGCAGAGGAAGCTGGCTGGACTTGGCGGGAGTCTGACCTTGGAGAACTGGAAGCCTTGGTATCTGGGGGAAATTAATAATCTATCAATGAAGCAGTTAAAGCAAAACAAACAAACAAAGAAAAAAAAAACTAGACTTAGATGTTTCCCCTACTTTCTACACCTCAGTCCCCAAATTAAAAGGCTATATCACAAAAATGCACCCCATGGAGTGTGGAATAGAGAGAAGGCATGAAGCCAAGGGAGGAAACAGATCTCGGTCTCTGCTCAGAGTTTTCTTTGAAATGAGGAACTAGAGCAGTAGCCACCTGATTCTCATACTGGAATGCTTATGAAGATCCTCTGGTATTTTGAGGTTCAAGGGTCTACATAAATTCTATTTCTTTTTTATTTATTTTTTCTTTATTTTTCTCCTTAGCCAAAAACAAATGATATCTCTATTTTACACAAATTGCAACTGAAAATCATGCACTTTCTAAACAAAAAAAAAACAGTAATAACTTCCAGATACCAGGATTCTTCTGATTAACTCTGAAAACACTGACGTTGTGTAACATGTCTCCTGGAAATAAAGGAAAGTTGAGATGTTTGGTTAAGATCACATTTCCACTGCAGGACGAGCACAGGTCTGATGCTGGACCTGTGGGATGCTGTGGGCCCTTCCACAACCACCTCTGTGAGCTAACAAGGGGGTCAAGATGACAGAAGCCCATTGCATTCCTGGCTTCCTGAAGGTCACTTTGTGCAAACTCTGTGCTCATCCTGAAGGCCAGTGGCTTTGAAGAGCCATCCCCACCCATGTGTATAGGACATAGAGTCCTTAACTCTGCCCTTCTTACCGCCCCCAGCACCTTCATCATTTCAAGTCCTCTGTTAGAATGAGGGAGACCACGAGATCTGTACAGAGCGAAAGTTTTACTTAGTTGTGCTTTTTGACTTGTCAAAGAAGTGATTCATAGTTTTCAAATAATGCCAACTAGTGGGTAAAATAGTTATGGTGAAGAATCAGAGTGAACTGATTGCCTAGTTGATAAACTAAATAAAATTATATTCACTTGAAATAAGACTTTACATAAAATAAAACTAAATACATGTTCTTATTGAATTCTCACAACTTTGTTAGCAAAATGCGATCAGTCTACAGTTCTTGTGATAAATAATTGAGTTGTTTAAATAAATTATCCCAAATAACAAGATACTATAGGAATAAGGCAATGTTTAAAATCTGATCTGATTCCAAAATCTACCATCACTATATTTTCTTGTCTCCTTTATACTAATTTTAAAGAAAATTGTTTGTATCAATACTTTAATAAAATAATTTAAAAACAACATAGTAATATGCATTTACTAATGGATTTATTTATTGATACTGCAGATTAAACCCAAGGGTCTTTTACCATTAAGATACATCAGATTCCTTTTTTTTTTTTTTTTTTTTTTTTTTTAGTTTGACACAGGGTCTTGCTAATTAGTCTAGACTGGACTTGAACTTGTGATCCTCTGTGATCCTACTGACTCAGTCTCATGAGATGCTGGGACTAAAGAAGTATACCATTTTGCCCAACTTGTATTTTAAATTATAATCACAATATTATATGTCATAAGATGAATGCCAAAATAGTATTCTCCTACATTTTTTTTAAATGTTATACAAAATAACATGTCATTTGGCCATTTCTAACATGTCATTTATTTTGATTCTGTTAATGGCTAATAATTTTTCTTTAGTCATTTTCATACTAAGTACATTAAATAATTTTATTAAGGAACTTATCCAAGAAGTGTGCATACAATTTTATTGTTTTTGACTATTGGTAGTTTTACTTTATAGTTTAATATGTTATATAGTTGTATAAAAATTTATATAATTTATAAAAAATAATGGTAGATTTTTTGTGTGAAAAGTTTCTACATTACAATGACAATTCAAGAAATTTTATTCATTTTTGTTATGCAATTTCAGTGCACCATTTATCAATATGATTTTTCTAGGTCAAGATAAGACTGTTTCTCCTACATAATCAGGATCATTGATATTTATATAAATTTATAATCACAAATATATTAATTTATAATTATGTATTTAATGTATAACTAGTATAGATTAAAATTAATATAAAATAAATGAATAAGCTTGTTTCATTAATAAATACAAATTAAAACTGAAATTATAAAAGTATTCCTAAAGATTTCAGATTTGATAATATTACCCAACATAGCAATGATATTTCCTGAAAAATATCATCATATATTGATGACTAACCACCGTTAGTTGGCTCTCCGTCACTGTGACAAAATACCTGTGATAATCAACTTAAAATGAGGAAAGGTTTATTTGGGCTCCGGGTTGCAGGGGTTCTATCCATGCCCCCTTGGCTCTGTTGTTTTGAGTCTGAATCAGCACAGCATCATGCCGGCCACACAGGAAGAAAAGGCCTGTTCACCTGATGAGGTGAGAGCAGGACACAGGAAGGGGTCAGAGTTTCATTATCCCCTTCAAGCAAATGTCCTCCGTGACCCAACTTTCCCTACGCCTTGCCTCCTGACGGTGCCAGCAGTGTCCACCACAATGGTCTGCAGCCAAGCCTTCAAGACAAGGATCTTCAGGGGTTTCCAGATCCAAACGACAGCAGCAAATTAAAACACATGCATTTTGTGAGGGAGGCCATCTCAAAAGAAAGGTCGGAATGAAATGCACACACCCTTTCCAACGAAAGACTCAGACTGTCGTGATTTAACATATGTGACTAAATAACATGGCTGAAGTTTTTAAACCAAATAAAGAAAAAAAAAGCAGAAACCCCCAAAGCCCTCACGTCTATCAGTGGAGTTGTGCTTTACTTATAAACTGCTATTTTATTTAGCAACAGTTGAAAATTACTTATTCAATCTAAAAGAATAACTGAAACACTTTAGTGTTGGATTTTATATTAAGATATAATGTATTTCCTTAGCAAGAGAGAGGGAAAGAAGAGCCTTGGAGAAAAGGCACAGGGTTGGATTTGTTGCCTTTAGAAAACCTTTGTTGACTCAGGTTTTACCTGCAGTAACGCTCACCCACTGTAAGGGTAAACTCCAATGGCTTAGTGAATGTATAGAGCTGGGAAAGTACCATACCACGTTCACCCTGAAACATTCCCACCACACTCAAACCTTCCTTCATGCCAATCAGCAGGTAATCACTGCTCCCACTGCAGCACTATGAAGTGGCTAACTGCTTTCTATGTTTATAAATTTCACTTTGCTGGAGACTCCATCTAAGTGGAGTCCTGTCGTGTGCATCTGTGTGGGCCCCTGTTCAAAGACACAATTCTTCTGAGCTGCGTCATGGACATGCCAGTAGTTTGTTACCATTTGTTGCATAAAATTCTGTGACTTCACTGTGCTATATTTTGTTTATCCATTTTATTGTAGGTGTGAAATTTTATTTATTCTAGTTTGGTGTTATTTCAAATAAAATTGACATGAACTAAATATTTGTATGGAAAAATGTTATATAATCCCTAGAGGAGATTTTCAAGAATTTATAACTTGATTTCATGAAAGTCCAGGTTATCATGTTTTTCCTGTTACTCAATTACTTTACACATATTCTTGAATCAGTATTAGTAATTTATATCATAAAATTGCAATAATTTTCTTCAAAATTATTTTAATTTTTCTAGAATCTATAGGGATGTACAATTTCCCTGTTTTACTGTGACAATTTGTTTTTTCCTTTTCTTCTATTATTTTTATTATTTATTTGTTTCTTGAAGACTCTATTATGTCTCTTTTTCTATAACTCATTTTTTATAACAGTGGCTGTTTGGTTATCAGTTTTCTCTTTCTACACAAATTTTTGCAATTTTATTTATTTATTATTTTATTGTTTTTCCCCCTTAGTCTTATCCTGTTGACAAGCTGAACATTATTCATAGATTGAAGAAGTCCGTGCTGCATGTAATATACACAGAATATAGTATATGCAACCAAATCAAAATCCAAATTTTAATAGGAAGTCAAACTAAAAGATACCAAAAGTTTAATGAAATACGTATGACATTTACAAAATGATAAGAATACAACCTTACAAAGTTTTGTAAAAAGTCACAAATGGAGGTAGTATTCATGGATAGAAAGACTAAACACAGAGGGACACTACACACTGGTGTGCAAATTAATGACCATTTCAGCCATAGCATTATAAGGATTGTCGTACAGCTTGAGAAACTCACTTCAAATCCATGTGTAAATATAAATGGTAAAGAATACTCAAAAAGAAAAAAAATGATGGGAGATCCAAGAAGTGATGAAAAGTTGGTCTAAGCAAACTAGCAATTAGGGCTTATAAAGCAAAAAGAATCGTGATCTATTCAGCTGTGCATTGAAACCACTGTAGATAAAGCCAGAGAAAACAGCTGGAAGGAGTCTCATCCTGAGCAAAGGGAGAGCAGCAGGAGGAGAGTACAGGGTGAGAAGATTAAAGGGCTTCGTAACTATGTTGTTACAACTGGTAATCCGTGTTCTCAAAAACTGAAATCCCCTCCTCCCTCATTTTTCACTGTCATAAATTCTGAGTGGCTTCAAATCTTAATATAAAAAAGCAATATATATATATATATATATATATATATATATATATT
>NW_025999991.1:5533489-5547855 GCF_001458135.2 Marmota marmota marmota
TTTTTTAATATATATATATATATATATATATATATATATATATATATACACACACACACATCTTAATAAACTATTAGTGAATATATTCAAGTGCAGGAGGAAGAAAAGCCTTTGACTCACAGGACACAAAAATGCACAAGGTGGGCTGGGAGTGTGACACAGAGGTAGAGTGCTCACCTAGTGTGTATGGTCTCTGGAGTCCATCCCAGGACTACATGAATGAATAAAGAGTGAACAGATAAGTCAATAAAAAAATAGATGCACCAGAGTATGCAGTAGCTACATCATTGGATGTCCTTTCTTTCCAATTTCCTACTTTTGAATATCTCTACAAAGCCAGAATCAACTGGAGAGAGTTTTGTGCTGCAATATAAAATACATGGATATTCAAAAATGTGTCTTTACTGCATCCATTATTAAGTGTTTAATGTTCATGTTTTACAGGCTGCGAAACTTTAAAAATGGTACATTCATTTTCTCGATGTCTCAAAATGAGTCGTGGTAGTGAGAACTAATGAACGTTTCCTTTCCTTCAGAGCTGCCTATGTACTCATCATTTTCCTGAGTAATTCAGTAGTTTCTGTAATTGATAATGTACGTGATGATGGAAATGACAGGAAATGCCTATGTGTCTGTAGATATTCTTGGCATAAATACTACCAAAAAAAAAAGTCAGAAAACACACTGGTTTGTGAGTAATGAATCAACAATTGATAATAAAAATTTCCAAACAGGATTAGGTGTAGAAGTTTAAAAAGTGTATCAAAGGAGATATCCAACTAAGAAGTGTCTTAGGCATAGCATACATATGATAGAAAGTTTATTCAAATAATCTGTTCAGTCACATTCAGATTTAAATGTCTATAAATAATGCTAGAAAAGTATTTAGCAGTTAACAAAAAGACACAAATTACTTCATTGTTTCTAAAATTTCTTGTAAGTGGTAGCAAACACATATTATCTTTTTGAATATTCAGTTTATACTTATTGTCAAAGTTTTTATTATTTTTTCCTTACCCTCTTTGGTAGCAAATGCGTTGGCTAATCTATCATAACTAGAACAACTGCAGAGAACTATATGAGAGTGTTTCTACCTTTGGAAAGTAAAACTATGTATAATTATGGCTTTCTCACTGAACAACCTCAGGATGGTAATCCTGTTCATTTCCAAACTGAGAAATGTATGCAATGGAGCTTTTTGACACATGCAACCATGTCCCTTGGGTATTTGTTTGGGGGAAATTATTAAAACAATTCAATAATAGGTAGAGGGCTTCAAATTCTATGGAATTTGACCCCATACTGCATCAAGGTACAGGTACAGTTTCTGTGCCTCTAGTAGGCATCTAGCAGCCTCCTGAAATATACATTAATATTACTATACCGATGCCAGTCTTGACATTTTTTCTTACAGATGCAATTCTGCATTGAAGGGGAAAATTCTGCCAAAGAACCTATTCCTGATTCTAGAATACAGGGCAAAATAAGGGAAGGACCTTTCTACCTGTTCATTTTGAGTCAATCAATAGGCTGCAAATAGAAACTCTGCTGCACAGAGAAGGAACAGACACACATCTGCAGTTTTGTAAGATTTTGAGAATGTGGTTCCTGGTTCAGTGAAAAACAATGGTAAGTTTTGGTGTGCTTGTTGGCTTATTTTCAATCTGACACTCACTTTGGTTAAAACTACTTTATCTTCAGCACTGAGATGTTTACAATCACTGTACAGTTACATTTTTTCCAGAGGGTTCACTGAATTTGTTATGTGTGGACTAACATCTGTGAGTGATGACCCTCCAAATACATGTACATTCTACTCTCCAGGAGATGTCAATAATGCATTCTATGGCAAAACGGGAGATTAAACTAGTAATTCTGAGAGGAGGACCTCATTCATGACTCATAAGGAGACCTTAATTCCAATAAGATGTATTCAAGTGTGAGACTGAAGGAGACTAGAATCACAGAGGAGTCAAGGTAAGGATGAGCCAGAGACTGGAGCAAGGTGGCCCTACACCAAGGAAACCAGCAGCCACCAGAAGGTGCAAGAGACAAGGCCCAGATTCTGTCCTAGAACTCTTATAGGAAAAACGTCCCTGTGGACGTCTGGACTTCAGACTTCCAGTTTCCATAATTACAAGATAATGAATTTCCATTAGGGTAAACCACATTTGTGGTGCTTTCATACAGCAGTCCAGGAAACGCAAGAGGAAAGTAATGCATTTCCCATTCCACCAAACACAGCAGCTACAGGTGACCAAGTGTTCAGTTACCTTGCAAACACATACTCCCGAACCTGGTTTCAACTCTAAACACAAACAGTAGGATTCACCAAGACAGAATTCTGCTCTCTCAGCCTGGCAGACAGCAAATATATCAATCAAGCTGTATACTTTAACAATCTCATATTCATGTTCAGATTTGGGACTTCTGATCTGTGATCACTTACACTTTTTCCCATAGAACAAAATATTTCCTTCAGACTTGCACAGAATTCTTGGTAGAGTTAGTTGTCAATGTTTTCACAGCTTGTGAAATAATGAACGCACTGGTGGAGAAGCATTCTCCACAAACCTTGAGGGAGCACCTGTCCATACTGACTTCAGTCCTTATGTTCAAGGAGTGAAAACCTTATGTTCAAATTCCTTTGTCATATTGCAGAGGTCCACTGAGCTAAACCATCCTTATTTGTTATTCTATATAAGCCTAGAAGTATGTATTTTTTTCCTAAAAGAAGGCATAGAAAGCATTAAACAAAGATCATTGTATAAGAAAAATAATACTTTCTCAGAGCATCTAAGATAATAAAAATGTATGGCAATTTGTAATTCCCCTAAACAATAAAATTATTTGATATACATTTAGAATATAGCTTCTTGTTACTTTTGCCATTAATTTTTTAATATGTAAATCTTTCATACAATATTCATTGCTGAAGGGAAGATAATATCCATCTAAACTACTTTATATTTTTCTGGAAAAGTATGACAACTTGTCATTTTAATATAATACATTATTTACTTTTAATTTTTGGATGTTTTCTGACACTATGATATATAAGTATAAATATCTTTACATGTATTTGTTTATATTCTGATTTATTTTTCTCAGTAATGTAACTCAAATACCTTTGAACTTTGCCTGGCTTAATAGTATTTGCAAAATTTATAAATAAATAGTGAACTTGACAGGACCCTGTATAATTGATCTTCCTATCACAATTTTATCAGTATTTAATGTAACTCATTGCAGATGTGTGCATTGTTAGGTGCCATTGGATATAAATGCCCTAAGCATACAGATTTTTGAATGTTAACAACTAGAAATACATAACATCTGATGCATGATGTTATCATAGTCAACACAATTTTGTCTAATGCTTAGCCGAATAAAATCTGTTCTATAATGAAGTGCGAAGTGTAGTACAATCCACTATGAATATGAGAATATATTCATTTAATATGGAAAAGAAAGTTATATTATTTATTTGTATTTACAAGAAAATTTTAAGGATTTTTTTAGAAACACAAGGATAACACAACATACAATGGATATAGCAAGACTACTGGTCTTAAACTTTCTGTAAAATATATATATATATTCTGATTTCTGCATGGAATAGAGCTATTTTTCCCACAGTAGTAATCAGACAGGAGGGTGCGTTATTTATTGTCAAACTCTAGCATAGATTGGAAGATTTACAGTGTTCATATTTGCCTGAGATATATGGGTTAAGTTCATTTGATTTTTACAGAAATGCATTTCCAGTGTATTAACTGATCTTTGAAACTTTCTTAAAAATTGTGTCAGTGGAGAGCTCATCATTAAAACATCATTATAAAACATGATAGCACCAAATATAACCACACAAATTAAACCCAATTCTTGAATTACTTTTACTTGTTTTTGGTTATTAAATTTTAGGGAAAACAACTTCTATTTTGGCAACTGATTTAAGTACAAATTGTAATGCTAATTGGATACTAGCAAACAAGCCATGGAAAGATAGTAAGTAGAATGTGTTGCTTCTTTTAACTGTACTTGTATTAAATGATTGGGAAGACTTGTACTGCATTTTATATGCTTTCTTAAAAATTTGTCAGAGCAATAATTATATAGAATTTTAAATGTGCTCATCTAGTACCACACTGGTTTCAAACACTGGGGCAGATGCTCAGAGACACAAGTGTAAACAGTATGAACACCCTCCCAGCTTCAAGGACTTTCTATCCTAGTAGAAAAAATTAAATAAATTCTAATACTTGCAACAACATAAAGAAGACGTACTAGCAGTGCAAGGAGTCAAATGATAAAAATACTTTATTCCCATGAACTGGATGAAGCAAGGCTTGATGAACACTTTGCATTTGAGATTGAGCTTCCTAGGAATGGTAACATCTGAAGGGTCTGAGAGGATTCTTGAGACAACTGGAACTACAGACAGGGCAGAGTTTATAAATTAGAAGGGAAGAGTATGGATTTCAGCATAATTTTCAATATGCATGAGAATCAACTGACCTTGCCAAACCTTCTGGTTGATATTCATGTGGCATTTTCTCAATTTTTTCTTCCCAGAATTCCTACAAAGCAACTAGTTATTTCAGCCCTCCCTCTCCACACACCCCACCATAAGAGAAAATTGGATCTGAAAGAGTTTCAGTAGTTTCCCAGCCTCATAAATGCACAAACTGGGGTGTGGTCAATGGTGTTTCCCTCCAGCATCCGGGGGCTCCTGTGTGTTTTGGGAAAAGTCCATTGGGACCCTTCAGGGCCCCAGAAATGCTTGTACTCTTATCCAGATAATGGAGTTCCTGGGTTTGAAGAGGGAAGTGGAAAGTTGAGGACCTGCTTTAGTGATGATTCCGGCAGTGGTATGTAAGATGGACTGAACTGAGGGAAGTTGGCATCCCTGCCCCAGGACATGGATACCAAGGTGATCTTATAAAAATTGTGGACGGTGGGAAGTTAAGAAAGTTAGATGGTGTTAGGAAACGGTGGCTGGCGTGTCAGGGAAATCTGAGTTAAGTGGGAACCCTTTTGTGAGGGAGAATTCAGGGAACATGGGTTTAAATGTTTCATAAAATTTGAACTGACGTCGAAATTTGGTATATGTAAGTCTCATTAATACTGCTTGGCTCCCACCAGTTCTGTTATTTCTACTGGATGGAAGATAAAAGATACTAACACATACTTTCATGGTTGTGTTGATCTTTCTGAGACATAATTTTCTATAAGGCACATAAAATTAATTTATTTGCTAATGATCTGTAATAGTGTGTTTTCCTAAAACCTGATAGTCTTCAATATTGTGCTGTGCCTTGCACTGTTTTTCTTATCAAACCAATGTATATAGAGAAACTAGCAATAAAATTCATAATTACAGGATCTTAACAGATGGGATATGCTCCTGATAGCATCAAAGATAATTTTATAATAAACACTATCATAGGGAATTACATTTGTGATGAGAGATTAATTATCCTATTAGGCACATGAATTATCTCACAACTTTGGTATCATAAGTATGTAATAGATTCTAAGTACTGTAATTGTAACTGTAAACCAAAATTAAGAATGGCTAAAAATATCATCCCAGAGAGATGCAACATTAACTTCACTGATTTTGCTTCATATTGATTTCTTCCTGGAATCTTCAAGATAAACTTATTTTATTGAAAGCAGCCTTTTACTGGAGGTAACCAGTGCCAGGAGATTTTCATTGGAAATTACTTAGGCCATTAACAAAATTGTAGATGAGGACTAACCTATGTAAATGTAGATGCTCGTCTCATAACAGACATGCATAGTAGGAAGGTCAGAAGAGGACAGATGTTACTCCATGCTCTGCCATTAGTATTTTACTATCTTAACCTTTCACATGCACATTTGTAAGAATAAAATTAAACATTTCAATGGCATAAAACATACAAAATTTTAGAAAGGATATTGTTATGCTTTGGATCTCAAATGTCCCCTCAAGTCTCATGTGTCCCCAGAGCAGTGATGCTCAGAAATTGGGTTTTGGGGAAGTAATTAGATCATGAGGGCTTTGCTATTTTCAGACGATTGATCTGTTGAGGGTTGAATGGATGACTGGGGAGTGGGACATAATTGGAGAACCTAGCTCACTGGGGGTGTGCAATGGAAGGCTTTCTTCTCCCTGGTTTCTCTCTCTCCCTCCTTACCTGCTGCCTGGCTTCCATTAGTGACCAGCCTCTTCTGCCACACGCCCACTTGCATGTTCTGCCTCATCTTAGGCTCAAAGCAATGGAGAGAGCCAACCATGCCTGAAACCTCTGTGACTACAAGTGACGACATCTTCCCACCCCCAGGTTGTTTGTATCAGGTGCTTTAGTCACAGTGATCAAAGATGACTAACAGAGAAAGTAAGAATGAACTCAGTGTGAGGAAAAGCACAGTGATTCAAATGTAAACATGTAGGACATAGTATTGTCACAACAACAGACTGGGATGAAATATTGATTAAATCAAGACCAAATAATAAGAGTTATTTCAATACTTAATTTATATTTTAATTGTGATTAGTCTAATCATCAGTCCAAAGGTGGTGAATTTATGAAACAGAAATTCTGTGAATTGAGTTTTCTCAAAGATACGAAAGGATATTTTAAACAAGACATGGCGTGTGCAAAGGCAGAACTCAAATAGCACTTTCAGTTAATGGTGAGAATTTAGAGCACTTACAGAGAGGAATATACAGTATTCTAGAAGGTCATTCAGACAGATCATGCATTTCTTGATTCAGAAAATTTGTGCATGGTATCCACTCTTTCAATTATTGGTAATGTACATCCAAACAAATCATAGCTACAGATAATGAGGGGGCCATATATGACATTGTACATCTCCAATTGTCACAAACAAAAGTGGATCAACATGCAGAAACCAATCAAAAATTGTAAGCGCTACAATGGCAGTGTTGATAGAAATTCTGTGACGCACAGAGAGGAGGTGGATTCCTTCACCTTAGCAGATTTCCATGCAGGCACTTATCTACATACCGTGGTTGCTAACATATTTTTCCAGGAATATGGTTATATTCAAAGGCAGAATTGTGTCCCTTTGGTGTCTAGATGTTGACTTCCTGACCTTTAGAATTAAGAAAGAGTTCAGAAATTTACTAATTTATGGAACTTTATATTATTATCATTTTTTCAATCTGAATTGATATGAGACATGAACTTCAAGAGGCCATGGGGGGGGGGGTCAAATAGGTAGGGTATCTAAAACCTTCGGTCCAGTCCTGTTTTCACACAGCTTACAGACACTTCCTCGGATCTCCAGATGCAAGCAGAAAACATCTCATTCCAAGAGCAAAATGCAATTCAATCCTTGTTTCAGGTAGAGCCCTCCTCCCTGAGAGACTGCATAAAATCAAGCGCAGCCAGGATCCATGGACAAGTTAATGCGCTCAGCTGTGACTCAGGGCATCCTCCGGCAGTTATCCCATCCTCAAGTTCGCCACGCAGACAGATCTTGGCAGCTTTCTGGGTCTCTTCCAGCAGCTGGAGAGAACTAAGCCTTCCTGCCCACAGCAGCAGACCAAATAATGCCTCCTTATTCTGCCTTTGTGCCTCTCTGGCCCCCTTCCCGGGAAGTCCTCTCAGATACACTCTATGCACACGGCCCTCATCTCAGACGTCTTGGTGAAACCTAAAGAAAGTGCTGACATGTTAAAAGTTCTCAGATGGCAGATTCCTTTTTGCTTGTTCTAAGGCCCTTAAACTCTCTCCATTGCTTACCAAAGTTATGTGCAATCTTCTTTTTCTGGAAATTAAGGTCATCCACAAAATAGCTACCAATTTTTCTGCATGTCGCATGGAGACCACTCTGTCTCTACAGGAGCATTACTTAGCTGCTGACCGCTGCTTTAATGCATTTCATGTTCCACCCAGTTGTGCTTTTGGACAGGATCTTTCAACTTCTTAGAATGGTCTTTATCCCATTTTAGCACATCAAAATTGTATAACCTTCAAGATTCTCATCAAATATGATCATCTCCATGAAGCCTTTCCAAATAATTTTCTATAAAATGCACTATTTCTGTTGGAGTATCTGAATCTCAAGAGTGCTTTATTTGTGGTCCTCAATTAGCTTTAATTTAATGATAAGCTAGAATGCCGGGTTCCCTAAACTCTACTTAATTTTAAACTATGTAAGTACGAGGATTAATCCCAAAGTTTTTATATCTCTACTTCTGATACTCTAACCCATTGTGTAGATGTATTTATCTGTGTGTATCCTCTGTACATCTGATATATTAAGTGGAAATAATTTTACATGTGCTAACTGAAGAAAATCTTTAAAATAAACACAAGGACAAATATTTCCTCTGGTCTTACTGGCCAGAGGAAACTCCTATTAGTATTTTGCTATTCAGTGTTTTCAATTGTTTAATTAATGAAAATGCTATTTTATCATCTGATATTAAAATTAATATCCTCATTATTTATAGTCATTTCTTTTTAGGAATGTACAGGAAGTAAACTGTAATAATAAACTCATTAGTATTGGATAGATTCCACATGCAAAAATGGAAGGGAAAAAATATCTCTTCCTAAAACATATTGATAACCTTTCCATAATGAGTGCACTTGGGATGGGTGTTCTTGCTTTTGTATGAAATTCACTTTTTATTCCAATCAACCTTGCTATTTTTTCATCCTTCTTCTTAAATGTGTATGCTTCTCATAAGTTTACATTTGTGACTTTTTAGGTCTCCTATAGATAAAGCCAGCTTTAGGCTAGTCTCAAGTTCTCTCTGCACGCACCTTAAGTTCACTGTAGAGCTGAGTGAAGAAGGTGCTGAGAAGCCCCCAGACCCCAGCCTGCCTTCTCTAGAACCTCCCATTCTTCCACTTAACGTGTGATTGGTAGTTGTAGATTTTTATTCTTAGATGTTCTTTATGAATAGTTTCCTTCAATTTCTATCTTGCTCAGTGTTTTTAATTAGAAGTAGAAGTAAATTTTTCTCCAAATCTCCTAAGGTAGTCACTAAAATGAGTGTGTGACTTTTTACTTTTGATTTCTCAATATAATGAATTACTTTCATTGATTCAAAGGCAACTAAAAAATCCTATGTGATCATGATGAATTATTCATTTCATGAATTATTAGGTTACATTTGCTTAAACCACATTTACAATGTATGCATTTATACATATAGGTTGTTATTATTTATTATAGCAGATTTATTTTTTACTATTTTTATTTGTTTTCCAAAATGTGTGTGTGCATGTGTGTGCAATTAGGATAATGTTGGATTCCCAAAAACTTGGGAAACATTCAGTCTCTCTTTTAGTATATGTGTAGAATTGGTATTGTTTGTTTTTAAATATTAATCAAATATTTAATTGCTAAAACCTGTAAAATATTAAATACTTGGTAAAATTATCCTATAGCCTATTTAGTACTAGAATGTTTTTTACAAGTCTTTCCTAGTTACAAAAAGTCCAGGGTTAAATCCCCCAGCATAACACACACACACACACACACACACACACACAATTTGCAACTATATTTTAAAAGAAGATGCAGATTTTTTCAGATTTTCACTTTTTTCTTGGTTGAACATTGATCCATTTTGCTTTGAAGAAATTGTGTAGTTTATCCAAAATGTCAAGTTCATTGTTATAAATTATTATTAACCTACTTCTTATCTTTTTAAAATTTAGGATGTATAGCAATATACTTTGATCATTCACTTTATTGTTACTTTATTTATTTTACTTTCTATTCATCTATCTGCTATAAGATTTACCAAACTAATTGATGTTCTCTAAAGACTTCTGGTGCAACTACTTTTACATTTTTTTCTGTGGTTTTTTTTTTTTCAGTTCTTTCTTCACTGTTCATTTTCTTTAAACAAAAATTTAAACAATGAATTTAAGAAATTTTTGCACGTTCTTATATAGGCATCCATTGCTTTACATTTTTTCCTGTATTCATTTACATTGTGTTCAACATAAGTAATTATTCAACTTTTGATATTTTCTTTGACATATGTGTTTAGATGTATATTGAGTTTCTAAAGATTTGCATGTTTTCCTACTGCATTCCTCTTATTGATTTTCAATCTAAATCCACTGTGGTTAGAACATGTGGATCACTCGAATGTGCTGTTACTGGTCTTGGTCCTGCATGAGATCTGTCTTCACAAACCCCATGCACACTTCAAATGAATGTGTATCTTAGCTGCTGTTTGGCGTTTATGTTTTAGTTGAGTCAAGCTGATTGAGTTCTCAAGATTTCTGCATCCTTTGTAACTCTCTCTGTGCTCTCAGATATGCAGACTCAGTGAGTGCAGCCCCAGGAGAGCTAGCCAGTTCTGGCCATTCTTACCCCAAGTGTCTTCAGGCTCTCTCATGAGATTGTGCTCAAAGTTGTTCAGGACTTGTTCCCTTTGATACAGTGTAGTGCCTTTATTTATATCTGGTGATATTTATTATTCTGAAACATGTTTGTTCTACTAGTAACATAACCACTAGAGTTTTCTTTCCTTAAAAAAATCTTAAAATCATTTTATATTTAGAGAAAAATTACAAAGAAAATCCCCAACATTTCTATATAAAGTCATATAGTTATTTAATGTACACTGACTCATACACAAATAGTTACCAGTACTTCCTATTTACTGGAATTCCTATTCTAGGCAGGGTGCATTTTCACCTCCTCCACCACCATTGCTAGTTCTAAATTTCCCTGTCAGTGTAAAAAGCCAGACTTCCTGCTTCACCATTTACATATTTTGAGAGGTGGTCACAGAATACACACAAAGCAATTTTGAAATTGCTATGAATTGTATATTTAAAAATTGATAAAAGAATAATTTTTAATCCTCTCCCCACAAAAAACTAAAAGATATGTTGGTACCGTGATGTATATGTTAATTAAATTTATTAACTCATTCTATACCATATCCATTAAGCATAGCATTATGTCCCATAAATATACAGATATTGATCAATGAGAAATAAATTAATATTCTTTTAAGAAGGGAGAAAAGTTTGCTTATGTTCATGAGAAACAATAAACTGGCATATTTTGGCCTTTTTATATTTTGGTTCATATTATAGATTTTCCATCAAGTTACTTTTAATGGATTTGTGTCTTGGTGAATTGACCACTACTCTCATTACATTTTACCCCTTTTTCATTGTGTAATGTGATATTTTACCTACCTATACCTTCATCTTTAAAGTTCATTTCCTATAGACAGTATATAATTGAGTCTTCCTTTATTCTAACACATTCCGATAACTCCAATTTTTATTCAGGGCATTTAAACCATTACCATTGCACACATTACTAAGTCTAAGGATAAACTTTTTGTATAAACCCATGTTATTTAAGTTTATAAGTATTGGTTTATAAGTTAATAGTAAGTCAATCAGCTCTTTATATGTTCTCAGTCTAATCCATTTGGTGTTTACTCCACTTTTCTCTGTTTTTTGTCTTCTGTAGATTAGTGGATTATTCACTTGAATCCTTTCTATTTTCATTTCTGGCTCTTCGATATAGTTCCTTTCTGTGCAGTTTTACAGGTGGCTCTGCCCTGTGAGCTACCCATCACCTTAGTTCAGAGAAAGGCACCTACAGGGGATGCTGTGAGTTCTGCCCCCAACCTCTGTGTCCTGTGTTCCTATGCATTTGACTCCCACCTATGCTACAAATTCCATGTTCTCTGCCACTATTTTTATTCAGACTTTAATGTTTCCTTTAAGGTATCAAAATGGTTTGGAAGCATGTATTAATGTGTTCCTGTAGTCTCTTGAGTGCCCTCCTCCCTTGGAGCTGTCGTATTTATACCCGGTATTGCTTCCTTCTGCCTGTAGACATTTCTTTAATGGTTTTTACAGTACATGTGTGCCATTGCTGAAACGTCAGCCTTTGTGTGTCTATGGAGTTTCCACTTCACCCTCATTTATGACACATATTATTTATGAGCAGAGAATTCCATGTTGACATTTTTTCTCCTATTTTCATGATGTTGCTCACATTTTCACAAAAAAATATGCTGTCATACTTATCTTTGTTCTTTTTGGCATACCCTACCTATCTTTTTCTTTGGCTGTTTTCATATTATTTTTAACACAGATTTTGAGAAGTGTGATTATGCTATGACTTAACTTAAATTTTCCTTGCTTTTTATGCACAGATTTCTTGATCTTATTAAAAGTATTGGTTCATAGTTTCATTGAATTTGCCAAAATGTTAACCATCAATCTTCAAATATCTATCTGAAAACCCAGTGAGGATTCCAATTAAATGTCTATTGGGCCAGTAGTAGTTCGCCACAGGTCTTAAATGCTCTGTTCAATTTTTCTCTATATATTTTATATAAATGGCATATCTTCAATTTCTCTAAATTTTCTTGCAAATTTAAATCTCTTATAAATGTATTCAATGTGACTTACTCATTTATTTCTTTTTGTTTCATGTTTATGTCACACATTTGGTGTCATGAATGTAGAACCAGCACATACTTTCCTAAATTTATTTAATAAGCAGTGTGAGTTGTGGAAGCAGTTAAACCAAGGCAACATGATTATTGCTTCAGTAAGAATCTCTACCCCATGTGTGCAGGCTCTTAGATAGACTAAGCAAGTCCCAACACATTCTGTAATAGTAAAATAAATGGATAAATTAATAAAATAGACCTGAATAAACACATTTCCTCACAAATAAGCATCATAAGTCAAATTAGCACATAAAGCCGGCTCTTCATTCCAATCATTTCTGCACCTGCCAATTCAACCAACTCTGGATCAAAAAATACATTTTAAAAATTACATCCATACTAAACATGTAAAAACTTTTTCTTGCCAGTGTTTGCTAAATAATGCATGGACATTATTACCATAAAAAACAATTTTATAGCATTTATATTGTATTAGGGATTTTAAGTAATCTAGAAATGATTTAAAGTATTTTTGAAAACTGTGTAGATTATATGCATATGCTACACCATTTCACCTACGGGGCTTGAGAATCTGCAGAATTTGGTACCATGGAGGGGGTTTCCTAGAACCAGACCTCACTGAGCCTAAGGGACAGATGTGTTAGAATTCATGAAGGGAGTCCTCACCTCCACTACTGTGTGACTGGTTTCTGAACTTCCTCTCGCCGTGTCCGCTTCCTCCACCTTGCTCTTTTGGGAAAGCCTCTGTTGGGCTCTGTCTTTAAAATTTCTTGAGGTAGAAATACATGCAGTTACTGTCCGTTGCTGATGGAATCTGTCATGTGATGAGTTGAATAAGCTCCACAGGTCGCTCCACCATGTTCCACAGTTCTAGCATTTTTCCCCTAATAAGCTTGCTTCTTTCTTCTCTGCAGGGCAGAGACAATTCACCCTATCCTCCATGTACCCTCTGCTCTCCCAGGCCACTGCCTCTGTCATGTTTTCAACTGTCAGCTTCCTACTAGAATCCCAGCAGAATTTTTAAGAATGCAATTTAGAAATGAAACCAAGCTTACATGTTCCTTCTGTCCTCACCACATGCACACGTTCTTCTTATGACCGCGGCGGCCAAGGGAAAGTTGAGGGCACTGCTGTGAGAACTTCCTCTACTGTGGTGTGGTTTTCCGCGCAAATCACTGGCGTGCGCCCACTGTTGTGTTGCTCTGCTCCTGCTAACACCAACGGCTGCCACAGCTCAACCCTTAACGACTATGAAATATTAGGCACAGATTTTCATTTCTTCCAATTAAAGAAGTGTTCTTAGAGCAAAAATCAGTCGTGACAGATACCTTGATCAAGTTCTTCTGGTTAGGGAACCCCACAAAAGTTGTTTGTTTCTTTCTTCGTTTGTTTGCAAGGTGAGTATGTCCCACAGGTGTTTTGTTATTCTGCATGTTTATCTTTTAAGATTGAAACTGAGATTATTTAGTGGTAGCCTCTGATTGACGAGCACCACCGGTTTGTCACATACAAACAAGGGTAGATAGAATGAAAGGAATTGGAGGTATTAAAGCTAACAGCTGTCAGGCATTAAGGCTTCAGATAATGACAAGAAGATGACAAAAGCATTTTGTGAAGGCTCATGGACACATATTCATTTTCTGGTTGACACAAAAGTGCAGGTCCAGTGGGATTTCTTGGCTATAGATATTTTTCTTCTGTTTTCACACATTTCTACTAAAATTAAGCTGATACTTGTGAAATAAATTGCATTTGGAAATTACTCAGGGATACTTTAAGAGATTTGATAACTGTAAAAATATTTGATAACTGTAAAAATTCATATAAATTACAGTAGCAAAATGTTGACCTCATAGGATATGGTATATAAATTTTATTTTGATTACTCTAGGTAAGTTGGGAAAGAACATCGCCCCTGCTAATT